>NC_036859.1:34219820-34369197 GCF_002910315.2 Salvelinus sp. IW2-2015
TGGAAAGAGTGTTGAGATCCATCACTAGCGCAGTTATCAGTGGTTCTCAAAACACAAATCAAATCTACCTCACACCTGGAGAGAAAATAGATTATATCGTTTTCATCAATTCGTTTTTTTCTTTTGTCCAGTCAACAGAGCATCCAAAAATTCTAATTACTTGTTATCCAATACATTAATATTCATATCAACTTAAATTCCAATGGACATATGACCCTTCACATTTCTGTAGCAAGTTGTAATTTATATTGAAATATAGAGTCATTCATTTACAGAATCAGACATAAAGAAACTCACTTTATTGCCATGGCTGCGTTGTCTGTCTGGGAGAGAGAAAATAGATCCTGCCAGTGTGAAGCTGAGATTGGGATTGTTTTGAGGTGAAGGAGTTAAGTTGCATGGACTGATCTAAACAAGGCTCCCCTTGGAACACATGAAAATCAGTATGCAAAGTGATGTTTGGAGAGAGGGTATATATATAAATATTTGGTGAGAGAGTATACACCTGATTCAAGGAGTGGGCCCTCATGCCTTCTGTTATATCCTGTCCACCTCAATATCATTTATAGATATGAGGATGAAAGGCAGAGTACATAATCCTAATACAACCCTAATGTCAAAAGAGCGTACCATTACCGTTTCGCCACATTATTTCTCAGTGGATAAATACTGCACAGTAAAACAAAGTGCTACCAAAATCTCTTTAAGATAGTCATCCATAGGCAGTTAAAACAACATTCATAAAAAAACATACATGGCTATATATTATTACAGAAAAATAGTCAGCCAATGCAGGGTTTCCCAATACATATATATTTTTTTTAACCTTTATTTAACCAGGTAGGCTAGTTGAGAGACAAGTTCTCATTTACAACTGCGACTTGGCTGATGAAGCCAGGCGACGGGAGCCTGGCCGTAAACTGGCTGATGAAGCCAGTCGACGGGAGCCTGGACGTAAACTGGCTGATGAAGCCAGTCGACGGGAGCCTGGCCGTAAACTGGCTGATGAAGCCAGTCGACGGGAGCCTGGACGTAAACTGGCTGATAAAGCCAGTCGACGGGAGCCTGGCCGTAAACTGGCTGATGAAGCCAGGCGACGGGAGCCTGGCCGTAAACTGGCTGATGAAGCCAGGCGACGGGAGCCTGGCCGTAAACTGTCTGATGAAGCCAGTCGGCGGGAGCCTGGCCGTAAACTGGCTGATGAAGCCAGTCGACGGGAGCCTGGCCGTAAACTGGCTGATGAAGCCAGGCGACGGGAGCCTGGCCGTAAACTGGCTGATGAAGCCAGGCGACGGGAGCCTGGCCGTAAACTGGCTGATGAAGCCAGGCGACGGGAGCCTGGACGTAAACTGGCTGATGAAGCCAGTCGACGGGAGCCTGGTCGTAAACTGGCTGATGAAGCCAGTCGACGGGAGCCTGGCCGTAAACTGGCTGATGAAGCCAGGCGACGGGAGCCTGGACGTAAACTAAAGAGCATAAAGGGAAACGCCCTGCGTCCTGTGTATTACACTGGATTTGCATATCCGTTGTGGAATATCTTCCACATTAATCTCAAGGACACATGGACAACAATATGGTATGCTATGCACTGGGCTGCACTCTGTGCATACTGCATATGATATATGCTGCCAAATCTAACTCTACAATAACACTAGGCTTCATTGGCTTTTGTGCGAATCAGAGCATGTACAGTGGGGCAAAAAAGTATTTAGTCAGCCACCAATTGTGCAAGTTCTTCCACTTAAAAAGATGAGAGAGGCCTGTAATTGTCATCATAGGTACACTTCAACTATGACAGACAAAATGAGAGAAAAAAAATCCAGAAAATCACATTGTAGGATTTTATGAATTTATTTGCAAATTATGGTGGAAAATAAGTATTTGGTCAATAACAAAAGTTTATCTCAATACTTTGTTATATACCCTTTGTTGGCAATGACAGAGGTCAAACGTTTTCTGTAAGTCTTCACAAGGTTTTCACACACTGTTGCTGGTATTTTGGCCCATTCCTCCATGCAGATCTCCTCTAGAGCAGTGATGTTTTGGGGCTGTTGCTGGGCAACACGGACTTTCAACTCCCTCCAAAGATTTTCTATGGGGTTGAGATCTGGAGACTGGCTAGGCCACTCCAGGACTTGAAATGGTTCTTACGAAGCCACTCCTTCGTTGCCCGGGCGGTGTGTTTGGGATCATTTCATGCTGAAAGACCCAGCCTCGTTTCATCTTCAATGCCCTTGCTGATGGAAGGAGGTTTTCACTCAAAATCTCACGATACATGGCCCCATTCATTCTTTCCTTTACATGGATCAGTCGTCCTGGTCCCTTTGTAGAAAAACAGCCCAAAGCATGATGTTTCCACCCCCATGCTTCACAGTAGGTATGGTATTTCTTGGATGCAACTCAGCATTCTTTGTCCTCCAAACACGACGAGTTGAGTTTTTACCAAAAAGTTATATTTTGGTTTCATCTGACCATATGACATTCTCCCAATCTTCTTCTGGATTATCCAAATGCTCTCTAGCAAACTTCAGACGGGCCTGGACATGTACTGGCTTAAGCAGGGGGACACGTCTCGCACTGCAGGATTTGAGTCCCTGGCGGCGTAGTGTGTTACTGATGGTAGGCTTTGTTACTTTGGTCGCACCTCTCTGCAGGTCATTCTTTTTTTCTGTTTTTTTTTGCCCCACTGTACATTGGAGTTACTAGATGATTTGTGTGCTTTTGAGTGGTGTTAAGTATTTAACATCTGGTGGAGATGGAGGGTCAAAGGTCATCAACAGTTGCAATCAGTGCAAGGCATACCCTTTCTGCCTATAGGAAACCCACAGCCATGTGTGTCAGACACGTGGTGCATTGTGTAATGAAGATAAATGATGGTKTGTCATGGTATATGAAGGCAGTCTTCATGGTATACGAGGACAGTGCTGCCTGTGTTGCTCACCTATCCTGACCCCCATTGTCATCCAGCCCAAGACCTAATGTGCTTCCCTAACAAAACCAGGAATGTAAATCTCACCAGGTGATGGAAAACACCACAGGGATCCCGATTTGCATCCGTGTGGACAAACCAAGACTAGRAAATTTGATTTTCAAAAGAGGTGCCTGTCTCGCACAGTGCTTAGAAGTGTTGTCATCGGTGCACTTCAGACTCTGAGACACTGTTTATTGCTGATGTGGTTGTTATTTATTTAGGTGGATAGATACTTTGCCTCCTAACAATACATAGCTGGTTAATTCTGTGGTTGTTATTTATTTAGGTGGATAGATNTGTGGTTGTTATTTATTTAGGTGGATAGATACTTTGCCTCCTAACAATACATAGCTGGTTAATTCTGTGGTTGTTATTTATTTAGGTGGATAGATACTTTGCCTCCTAACAATACATAGCTGGTTGATTCTCATTGAAGTTAACCCAGAATAGTTGGCTTTGAAAGCATCCCACACAAAAACAGAAATAGCTTCCATGTAGATATGACATTGTGAAATGTTTATTATACCAATAATATACAGGTGTTACACTTATACTAGTCTCTTCCTCTTCYAACACCATWTCACCTAGCTGCCATACCTAGCAMCAGGAGTTTTCCCCAGTAAGCAGATCACACGGTCAGGTAAAACTCCAGGCCCTAATCATGAATCATAACAAGGRCCAAGAGTTTTTTTTTCGGGCTACTGGACTTGCCCAGGAAATACTCCTGTCCCACACTGTGGTTAGGGAGCCTTCTCTACTAAGCCACAGTGAGGCGCTGTGTGTCCTCGTCGGCCCCTTCAGCAGCCTGCAAATTTTCCCAAAGTGCTGCAACAATGCCTGCCCGTCTGTGTGAAAGAAATATGAATGTCTATTTAAAAAAAGTCATGTCAAGGATTTGAATCCTACAGTGTCCGTCCTCATCCACTCCTGGCACTGTATGCCTCCTCCACTGTAAGTCAGTCATAGTGTCACAGTCCCGAGTACCACAGCGGTCTAAGGCACTGCATCTCAGTGCAAGAGGTGTCACTACAGTTCCTGGTTTGAATCCAGGCTGTATCACAACCGGACGTGATTGTGAGTCCCATGGGGCGGCGCACAATTGGCCCAGCGTCGTCTGGGTTTGGCYGGGTAGGCCGTCATTGTAAATAAGAATTTGTTCTTAACTGACTTGCCTRGTTAAATAAAATAAAAATAGGTTAGAATCAGTGAGGGTTAAGGAATCATAGAACATGGTTAGCATTCCTGTATTAAACCAATGTTACTTGGATCTAAATATTTGATCATGTTTTTTTGTCTGAGGGGCCTTAGGGTGTTGCGCTTATTGATTTCTCTATTCGGAGGATTCAACATTGTTGTGAACTGTCTAAGATTTGAACTAATAATAGTTTTTTCATGTCCAGGCAATGCAGTGTTTTAAACAGACTGACCAAACTCTCTCGGTGAAGATGCCATGGAGCCAGTCCTGGACGTYATTTAACTCCTACAGGAAGGGAAACAAGTTCATCACTTTGCTGTGATGAATTTAACAACAGCACTGTACTAAAGAGATTGAACGCAAACTTAAGCGCTTACAAATTCGTAACCTATTGTGCAAATTGGAATCCGTAACATATTACACGAATTGCAGCGGATTTTTTGCAGGACGTAACATATCATAGGAAATGGATGACGTAAAGCACACTTTTGGGGGACCTGTTTTGGCTCGTGAGCGTTACTTTTAAAACAACTGGCTGAAATGATACTTTTATAACACATCTTTAACTACACATTTTATTTTATTCTATTCTATTCTTAYTTTTTCCCACCATTTCAATGAATACAAGTCAGAGCATTATGCATTCCAACGCCCTTTACATGCATGCATAAAGATATTAATTTATGAGGCATTCTGGTCATGCTGGAATGACAGTAACTCAGCATGAGACGACTGTATTGTTCCAAAGGCTAAAGGAGACCCTGACATGTGTTAATGACAGAGAATAGGCCCACTAAACCCAGAGACTATGTGAATTATGTGTAYGCTTCCTCCCACCGCATACACATTTGAAAGGGAAAGGTCRCGTGCCAAACGATACTCTGTTCSCTACAAAGTGCACTACTTTTGACCAGAACCCTAYGTAGTGCACTATATATGAACTAAGGTGTAATTTGGAACGCTGCCATAGACTCAGTTGGATCACTGGCAAGCTTGGAATGATTACATATTTGTCTTTGGAAGGAATACTGTATGCATACCAATGACGTGAATAATTCCAATCCTAGAGTGGTTACTCACTTGCTTGGTGAGGTCTATAAATGTTTCAGTGATTTGGGTTCCTTCCAGATCCTTCTATCAACCCTTCTGACGGTGTAATGCACTACCATTACGTTTGTCTCTTTTGACATGATTGAACCTTTTGTAAAAATTAAATAAATAAAAAACATTTCATAATATATTGTTTATTCCAATAATTACTCTCCAGACAATATATACAATTTACAACTAAAAGCCAACATAACATATTATTAGAATAAATTMTTGAATTAATACAAGCAGTGGCAAGACATTTAACGGTAAACAASATGAATATTGCATATTAGTATTCTTACACAGTCTGTTCATGTTTGCTGTCTAGATGGGGAACATTTTAATTGATAGCTGTAAAGTYAAATCTCTTCAAAAAGTCTCTCATTAAAAAGGTACAACTTTCCACAATCACACAACTAGTCAGCGATAGGCATTGCACTGCAAGTGAATTTGGAAAAGTGCTTGTGTGTGTCCGTGTGTGAGTGTGTGTATTGTGCATTGTGCTACTCTCGGCTACAACCAGTCAGAGGAGTCGCTGGTGGCCTCCCCTCGCGGCTCATTGAAAACGCAGGACCGTGACCTCCGGCGGTACATGGTGGTCCCGGGGCCTTTCCTCTTGGTGAGGTGCAGGTAGATGTCTGACGTGAGGAACCTTGGGTAGCAGTCTTTTTTCATCAGGCTGTAGACTTTGCTCTGCGCCGCATCGAAGCAGGTATTCGTCGGCGAAGCCATGGTCTTCTGGATGGCCACCTTGGAGGCATAGTCGATGTTGACCTAAAAGACAAGTGACACTATTATGAGTATGTTGAGTGGATGTGGCTAATCAACCCTTAGATATGGTGATATGGTAATAGCACCACCTTTCCTTCTGATTGGCTAGGTCGAAGTTTCACTATATTGTTTAAACCAATCAAATCTACTCTGATCTCTACAAGTGCATAGGACGTCGGATCTAGTGGTACATTTTGAGATTGGGCCAGTGTGTGCCCAAAGTATGTGTCACTTTACACTCAGTTTAGTACCAAATGCTTTCTATTGGCAAGTTGGACTTCTTTCAGGTCAGTCAGTGGAAGAGAGGTCAAAATACAGTCATGAAAGGTGAAGAGCTACAGTTAACGGCTGGCCCAAGTCTCATTGAGGCAGTGTGTTTGAGTTGACTTTACTCAGAGCCTCCTTGAGACATTGTTTTGAGTTGACTTTACTCAGAGCCTCCTTGAGGCATTGTTTTGAGTTGACTTTACTCAGAGCCTCCTTGAGGCATTGTTTTGAGTTGACATTACTCAGAGCCTCCTTGAGACATTGTTTTGAGTTGACTTTACTCAGAGCCTCCTTGAGACATTGTTTTGAGTTGACTTTACTCAGAGCCTCATTGAGACATTGTTTTGAGTTGACTTTACTCAGAGCCTCATTGAGACATTGTTTTGAGTTGACTTTACTCAGAGCCTCATTGAGGCATTGTTTTGAGTTGACTTTACTCAGAGCCTCATTGAGGCATTGTTTTGAGTTGACTTTACTCAGAACCCTCCATATAAGTAGAATGTGGTGTCCATATTACACTTTTCAGTCTTCACATGTCGCTGTCCTTGCAGCACATTGAACACCAGACTGAAAAGGCATGTGGTTTTGAAGTCCTGCTAGCTTATTATCTGACTGAGCTAACGTCTTGATGTCAAACTGAAAGTGCGTGGGTGTTTACATCACTGGTTCAGTTGCTGCTAGTTGCAGAGAAAGAAGACCACACGGTCACATCAGTCTTCATCCAATGCTGCCTGTGGGTATACCGTCTCTAAACCACATGGTTCTGTAATGGTCATGTCTGTCTCACTAGGGGATTAGAGCAATTTCTAAATCACATGGTTCTCAGGACTCTGTTCTTGCATCTTACTCATTGTAACTTCCGCATAGTTCCTGTGCATAGTTTATAAAGGTCAAAGTATGTATACCAGTGAATGCTGATGCATTGCATCTAATCAGCCATTCTTCAAACTATGTCAAGATCATAGAAGTGCAAAGAAGATCAAGTTGTATCTTTCTTTGAATATTTTAATAATCCCATTGACCAAGCATCAGCTTCAGGGAATTTATATTGATAGGGCTCACAGTTTTTCCATTGCCACTGATATAAAGCTCCAGCAAGGCCTATTTGGTTTCATTTCTGGAGCACTATATATATATATATATATATACCTCTTTTGGGGCCTCGGCTTCAATGAAGACAGAATACATGTGCTTGGCTTTGGAGATGAGCCGGATTTCCGAGTCGATGGTCTTGTACTCCTCACAGGCCAACCAGAACTCAATGTTCTCCTCACTGAACTCTGTCTTGAGGAACTGAGAGAACGTCTCCACTCCGTCTGCATCGGGGGAGAAGAACATACTCTTTAATGATCTATTGGATTCAACGAGGAGGTCTATGTGAAGGAAAATTAGCATGTACTGTTACCAGAGTAATGGCCACAAAGGGATCTGCATTGTGCCCACTTGAGGCTAATGCTGTAGATGTRTTACTTTGTAAGCACCTGATTGATTGAATTCCAGACTATATTCACTGAAAGACTTGCCTTATATTTGTTTAGGCTACTTGTTTATTATTTATTTATTATTTTTATTTGTTTATTGTTTATTCATATTCATAATATAAATTGCCAAGCTCTATAGATTCCCAACCTGCTCTCAATGAAAAGTGGGAAAGACAATATCAAACACTCAACCACTGATCTCTATGACACTCTAGACCAAAAGGAGTTATAGCTGTAAGAAAACACTCTTCAATAGACATATCAGGAAGTTAGACAGGTTTGAAAGTCTTACCAAACACTGAAAACMTCAAGTCAAATTCCATTGTTCTTCTCTAACCTTTAATTTCCCAAAAGACACTGTTTCTTCCCATTAAAGTTGTGCTTTGAACAAAAATGGTTTAGACTCGCAATTTGTGACTAAATGAGATATCGCTGACTTCAATCTAACCTGAATGTCTGATCAGATCTTCAAAGGAGTCGCTCCATCTCAACGCTGCCTCTGGTGAGATGCTGCAGAAAACAGTAAGAGATATAATTTAAGTCTTCTGCTAATGATGCTGCGTTCATTTGTTTATATATCTTTCGGTTTGATCCTTTTGAAAGCTGACGGTGGGGCATGTTTAGATTCCGTTGTTTCCCTCTTGTATTTGGATTGAGGAAAAGTAACTGCATATTGCATGAATTTAAAGGGATAATTCAGCTAAATGATATGTTTAGCTTCGTATTCGTTTCCTTGAAGTAGTATTTGGGCAATGCTGCTTTCAAGATAAGGTAACAATTATCTAAACATAATTACGCTGAAATATACCTTTACGATTGAAAATGCTCTTCAATACAAATTGGGCAACTGGGGCAATTAAACATGTTACGWTATTCTGCAGGGCAATCTCTTTCCATTGCTTTGCCTTTAAGACTGATGTCTTACTTGTTGTTGTTGGTGTCTGTCTTTTTTTCTGGATTGATGTTTTCATGGGAGCCTGACTTGGTCAACAGAAGGCTCAGTCTGCTCTTCTTGTCTKTCAATCTGCAACCAGAAGGAATGAACACTGAGAAAACTGGCACAGCAAGATGGCATCAGTGGGCTAACCAACATTATGAAACTAGAAACCAACCACCAAATAATGTCCAGAAACACAGAACAAAGGCAAACCAAGGGGAAATGTACTTMTGCACCTCAACTCAGACAGCCACAAGAAACAGCAAGAGAATTTGCATAGACAGGAATTCACGGCGACAGCGACTGAAACTGTGTCATTTCACATCAACTTGTATTTCCCTGTCTCCTCTCCAATTCCTGTCTAGGTTGTATTATTCAACTGTTTGAATAGTTCATAGATGGATTTAACGGTGTCACAATTTACCCCCCGTCGCATAGAGTCATTTAATTTGCCTCACTGTTCTACATCAAAAGTACCAACAAACTGAGACRGCTACAAATGACTTCACTCAAACAAACAACATCATGACTCATTAACGTCTACTGTATAGCTCCACTTGTCTTGGCAAATACTCTGACGCAAATAAAATGAACCAAGGTACATAACTCAGAACTGTTCATTCTAAGGTGTCACCTTAATGAAGTAATGTTTGTTTTCTCATCTCCAGCTATTGAGACCATGGAAATGGCTTTCAGGTACACATGTACAGTCTCTATAGAAACAAGTCAAGCAYGGTGCTATGGACAACCCTTTACATCATGAAGTTGACAGCAACACTTAAAGAGTGGAAGAATAAGTCACACTTGAAGAGTGGAGGTCACAATATCAGATTAAAGGTATACTTTGTCTGTCTTTCTCCAATTCTTGTTGCGCAATGCAAATATAGGAAGTGGCATTCTTACAAAATGTAATGAAAGAAGGACTTAGAAGCTTTATAGAATTGTTCAAAGACACAAAAATCAATTGCTGCTTTCAATAAAATATAAAGGATCAGAAAATGTCAAGTGAGAAAAAAATGACCTACCTGAAATTACTAGCTTTCATTCTCGGTGCCAACATGTCCTCAGGACCGAGCATTTTGAAATATGCTTCCTCTTTTGGGGCRAAATAGTTCAATTGAGGAAACAGAAAAACAAGTGTTTCCATTCTAGCTTCCTTCTAACTTTAGCATATATGAAAGCAGAGCACAATCAGTTCTTAGTGCTCCTTTAACCCTACGGTTTGTCCCACATCTCTTTTTAAAGCTACAACATAGCCCAAACATTTCCCCTGTACCTTCCACGCTACTTCCTGACCTAGGTGAACTACTCAGTTTACCGCATCATCAGTGACAGAGAAAATCCCCCCACGCTCAACATCCTGCTTTAAACCGAGCAACTATGAACTTCACAGAATACAACAGCTTCCTACTAGCAGATAAATGCTGCATTCACAGCAGTAACACTCTGCACAAACGTGGATTCATCCTACAATAGGACTCCATCAAGCTTCTATAAGCAATAGATTGATATTCTCATCAAAGTCGTGTACTACTGTATAGGGATGTGCGTTGAACGTGTATTAATAAATTACAGTGCAAGGAAATGTGTCTCGATAAACAAGATCCCGCTTTAATAAGCATGGAAGTGTAAGGCCAATGACTTGACTGGGTATCGAGGTATTGTTYAAAAACAGGAAACACGGTCTTGTTCATGAAACCCTGTCACTGTTATGACCACCCCAGATATCTGGGTAGTTGTCTGACAATGCATGATATAACAGTGACTGATTGTGGTACTTTGATTATGTTGTCGCATACTATACTGTAGATGTCATATGTGTCTGTAAACTGCTACTATGAACAGTGTTGCATCATAAAAACCAACACACAATTAACAATCCAAATTAGCATTCTCMTCCAATGAAGCCAGAGGCTTTAATACTTCACAAATGAAAAAACACCCCCTCATATTGGGATAATGCTAAGGATGGTGACTTTTCAACCTCTCAAAGTRCAAAGCGCCATCATTCCCTAAGACAGAGTAATTCTGTGATTCCGGTATATGAGATGGAATGAATAGTAAAATGGGTATGCATAGAGGATAGGCTGGGTATAGGCCTGGCGGTTTCCAGGGCAACAGGCATCTTAATATAGATAGACAAACTCACTGTGACATGGCGGAGAGCAACAGGGAGTAGGTGCCCTAGCAGGTAAACAGAGACAAATGTGATGTATTTGTTTAAAGGCAAAGAAGAGGAACAATAACAACCAAAGAACAATACAGTTGTATGCAGCAAACACAGACCTCGGTCCTGGTTCTTAGTACAGTATGACACCACACCAACGACCTTATGGTACTGTAACGCACCATCAATCCTCTACTCACAGTATACCAGATCAGTTATACTCATGCCATCTTAATAATCACGAGACAACACAAGTTGAAAATGGCAACTTGCGGTTGTTGACATAACTGAACTTCAGCATTTATTAAATGCTCATGTACTTCTTATGAATGGTATATGTATGGGTTATGAATGAGTTATGAAGGCCTTATATAGGGGCCCTTCAAATAAAGTTGTACCTAGAATACTAGCTAGTTCACATACTTCACTGCTTGTATAAGTAGCTACTTTATTGCACTTAAGGTGTATGGGGGTATAGCCTTCTGTTTTGTTTAAGTCTGCTGGACTGCGGCAACACTCAAGTGCCGTCCCGTAGTGGCAAGTTAATTACTACCAGTTGAATCATTACAACCAATTAAAATGAAAGTCTATCAAATTAGTTTGTAAGCCCGGGTGTGGTTGACTCATTAACTATTCTGGGGCGAATGACTGGAGGATCGATGGTCCTGCAGAACCGAATGAATGCCCCCAGCTGGTCACCAATGACTTGATTTGTTTCATTATTCAAAATAATATTCAGATAACCATTACAGTTTAATTACCTTGCAACCGGCTCCTGCAATTAATTCCAAAAGCAATATAGCTACACGTCGTTAGCTTGAACACTGTAGAGAAAAAGGCAGTTTTTCTGTCTTTATGGATTTTCAGGTGGTTTTAAAATGTTGATTTACTTGGAGTGTAGTTGCGGAGGTGGGTGGATGAGTAGATTCAGTGTAACTAACACACTAGGGGAAATGAAGGCACTATTTTTTTAAACTGTGGGTTAAATGTAACTGACACCATACATTACCACTGTGAATGACAAACACATCGGAGTCAAGGTGACAGGTGCAGTGGTTTGTGGTTGTCTCGCCTACATTGGTTGAATGCCCTTATTGTAAATCAGTCTGGATTAGGCTGTCTGCTAAAATGACTTACAAAACCCCATCCTGGTAAAGAGTGAGTCTGGGTAAGGCCTGTAGAAAAAAGGGAAATGAACATTGAAACTGAAAAGTGCTGACTTGTGGTGCGGGGGAGCAAAGAGTAGAGGGAGGTGCTTCCTGTCTGATGTTCTTCCAAATAAAGAACTGTTACCATAGTTCAGGTCGGATCTGTTCTGGTCTGGTCTGGTCTGGTTTGGTCTGTTCTTTTCTGGTCAGATCTGGTCGGGTCTGGTTTGGTCTGGTCTGTTCTGGTCGGGTCTGTTCTGGTCTGTTCTGGTCGGGTCTGTTCTGGTCGGGTCTGTCTGTTGCTTGGTCGGGTCTGTTCTGGTCAGATCTGGTCGGGTCTGTTCTGGTCGGGTCTGTTCTGGTCTGTTCTGGTCAGCTCTGTTCTTGTCTGGCTAGGTCTGGTCAGGTTTGGTCAGCTCAGTTCTGGTCTGGTCAGCTCAGTTCTGGTTTGGTCTGTTCTGGTCAGCTCAGTTCTGGTCAGTTCTGGTCTGGTCAGGTGTAGATTTCAGATAATGTCTCTGTCTTGCCTGAGTGCCAGTATGTTTGTGCTATCATGCTAACTCCGATCGAGGACCGGCCCAGTCTTAGACATATATTTAAAACAGGGACTCTATATTCATTTACTGGTCACAAATATCACCACGTTGTCCCAAAGTTAATGCTAATAACAAAGGTAGAACAGTATGTAGAAAGCTAGCTAGTCATCCCAATATTGCATTAAGCATAAGACCCTAGGGCCCTCGTTCTCACAAAGGGGGGTACAGCAGTAAAAACAACAGGCCCTAGGGCCCTCGTTCTCACAAAGGGGGGTACAGCAGTAAGACTCAGACCCCCTGGTGGAACACCCTCTACATATAACTTTTCATCATTCTCCCTATTGGGTATTCTGTTAATGAATAGCACGCTGCTTGGTGCCTTTGTACCAGTATAGCTTCCGTCCCTCTCCTCGCCCCTACCTGGGCTCGAACCTGGGACCCTCTGCACACATCAACAACTGCCTCCCACGAAGCATYGTTACCCATCGCTCCACAAAAGCCGCGGCCCTTGCAGGGCAAGGGGAACAAATACTTCAAGGTCTCAGAGCGAGTGACGTCACCGATTGAACCGCTATTAGCGCGCACCCCGCTAACTAGCTAGCCATTTCACATCGGTTACACCTTCTCCAAACTGGGTTATAATCATTTAACAAGTGACATCGGCAAATATAGGGAAAATAAAAACATGCCATTTTATTAAGCTTGTCAATTTCAGCAGCCTCATCGTACACCCTGTTATAGTATATTGATAATGTCTTCCTAGAAAGAAGAAAATATTTTGGTTCGTGCGCTTTGACTTCATTTCCAATCATCCACCAAATACATTGGAATTGACATTTCTCGTCTGTGGGGAGGTGGTTCAGCTGTTGTTTACATAGTATATCAACTCTGGGATCTCCCTTACTATGTTAGACCCTTACCAGAAAGCTACAGGCTTCCAGGAAGAGAAGCTCTCTCAGCTTTCAACTCGTCGGGCCTGACAGAGGCAGGCAATGACACCTGCATACCAAGATCTCAAGTGACATCATTTCCTTTGAGAAACCACACGGTTAGCAGGTCTAAACGCAGAGAGCTAACCACAGCTCAGAGACATTTGCATACTGTGTACTGTAGGTCTCAAAGCAGGGCAGCAGGAACTGCAGCCAGTGTGTGTTTACATAGATCCCGAATAACAAATGGGGGATGTACATGGAGGAAGACTAGAAGAAGAAAACCATATATATTATATTTACAGAATCTGGTATAATGAGCAAATGGCTGTGGAAGAGAAATGTATCAAGGTCTCTCTAGCAGTAGCAGTATCTCAGTAGCGGTATCTCTGTATCAGTATCTCTGTACCTCTGTATCAGTATCTCTAGCAGTATCAGTACCTCAGTATCAGTACCTCAGTATCAGTACCTCAGTATCAGTATCTCAGTAACAGTACCTCTGTATCAGTATCTCAGTAGCAGTATCTCAGTATCAGTATCTCTAGCAGTATCTCAGTATCAGTATCTCTAGCAGTTCTCTATCAGTATCTCAGTAGCAGTATCTCAGTAGCAGTATCTCAGTAGCAGTATCTCAGTAGCAGTATCTCTGTATCAGTATCTCTAGCAGTATCTCTAGCAGTATCAGTATCTCAGTAGCAGTATCTCTAGCAGTTTCTCTGTATCAGTATCTCTGTATCAGTATCTCTAGCAGTATCTCAGTATCAGTATCTCTAGCAGTATCTCAGTATCAGTATCTCTAGCAGTATCTCAGTATCAGTTTCTTCTGTATCAGTATCTCTGTATCAGTATCTCTGTATCTCAGTATCAGTATCTCTAGCAGTATCTCAGTAGCAGTATCTCAGTAGCAGTATCTCAGTAGCAGTATCTCTAGCAGTATCTCTAGCAGTATCAGTATCTCAGTAGCAGTATCTCAGTAGCAGTATCTCAGTAGCAGTATCTCTAGCAGTTTCCTGTATCAGTATCTTGTATAGTATCTCATAGCAGTATCTCAGTAGCAGTATCTCAGTAGCAGTATCTCAGTATCAGTATCTCAGTATCAGTATCTCAGTATCAGTATCTCAGTATCAGTATTCAGTATCTCATGATCAGTATCTCAGGATCAGTATCTCAGTAGCAGTATCTCTAGCAGTATCTCAGTATCAGTATCTCAGTATCAGTATCTCTAGCAGTATCTCAGTAGCAGTATCTCAGTATCAGTATCTCTAGCAGTATCAGTATCTCAGTAGCAGTATCTCTAGCAGTTTCTCTGTATCAGTATCTCTGTATCAGTATCTCTAGCAGTATCTCAGTATCAGTATCTCTAGCAGTATCTCGTATCAGTATCTCAGTATCAGTATCTCAGTAGCAGTATCTCAGTAGCAGTATCTCAGTATCAGTATCTCAGTATCAGTATCTCAGTATCAGTATCTCTAGCAGTATCTCAGTAGCAGTATCTCAGTAGCAGTATCTCTAGCAGTATTTCAGTAGCAGTATCTCAGTATCAGTATCTCTAGCAGTTTCTCTGTATCAGTATCTCTCAAGTGTTTTCATTTTCATTTTTTTAAAACTTAATTTACCAGAAACCATGTTTCCTTATCTGATGTGTATGTTTTATCTGCAACCAAGTCTGGCTTAGTCAGGCTCCAAAAAGTCAGTAGTTAGTTGAAACTTGAAAGTTCCAGACTCTGCACTAGGGCTGTGTACTTTTGTTATCATGTTATAGTCATACCAGCACACAGACTCGATGCTGCCACCTACTGCTGTGTAAAACAATGAAGCTTTCTACCTCAAGCACAATATAGCCAGGGTATAGCCAGGGTATAGCCAGGGTATAGCCAGGGTATAGCCAGCCACAACTGTCATTTGTGATCTAAAGATGCAACCTTATGATCACAAGAAGTCCATTTCCTTTACTTCATCTCAAACGCCTATCTTTAAGAAAACTTTACTTTTCTTAAAAAGACACATAGTGGCTTTGCTCCCCCCCCCCCCCATATTGAATTACAGATATTAAAGGATTTCATTTCGGCCTTTGTAGGCCCAGGACCCAGGCTGTAGTGGCTCAATGGGGGTTAGCCTAAGTTAAGGTGACTGCGGAGAGCAGGGTGTTTTGTAGCGATGCACTGTCCCATCGTACAGACACTCTGAGTGATGCGATAGTAAAGAGGGCCGGACAGAGTTCTTTATCATAGGTCTATGAGAGTTTCAGAGTCTGTTGTAATCAGGTCCAGGTGCCAATAGTGATGAATTCCACACTCCCCATTGCCCAGTGCTGGACAGACAGCACCACACATATAAATAAGGATTTACATGCCAAGTCGCCTGGATCAATAAACATTTTCTCCTTAAGAGAGATTTCTGTCTTCTCTCTCAGTGTTGGAAAATCAAATCAAGGTTTCAGATTAATTGTGGTCTAAACTGGGGTTTGTGAAACTCATAAATACAATGTAAGTATCTGAGCTGTCGTAATCAATACAAAATGCCTATAACTATTCGCAGTGCATCATTTCCCCATCAAAACATCAGAAAGTTTAGTCTTAGCGTTTTTTACATCAACAGAGCAGCACCACAGAGAATGATGGAATCATTATTAAGCTCGAGACCCTGGGTCTCGACCCCGCCCTGTGCAACTGGGTCCTGGACTTCCTGACGGGCTGGCCCCAGGTGGTGAGGGTAGGAAACAACATCTCCACCCCGCTGATCCTCAACACTGGGGCCCCACAAGGGTGGGTTCTCAGCCCCCTCCTGTACTCCCTGTTCACCCATGACTGTGTGGCCATGCACGCCTCTAACTCAATCATCAAGTTTGCAGACGACACTACAGTGGTAGGCTTGATTACCAACAACGACGAGACGGCCTACAGGGAGGAGGTGAGGGCCCTCGGAGTGTGGTGGCAGGAAAATAACCTCTCACTCAATGTCAGCAAAACAAAATAAATGATCGTGGACTTTAGGAAACAGCAAAGGGAGCACCCCCCTATCTACATTGACGGGACAGCAGTGGAGAAGGTGGAAAGTTTTAAGTGTCTCGGTGTACACATCACAGACAACCTAAAATGGTCCAGGCACACAGACAGTGTGGTGAAGAAGGCGCAACAGCACCTCTTCAAACTCAGGAGGCTGAAAAAATGTATCCCCGCCTGGTACGGCAACTGCACCGCACACAACCGCAGGGCTCTCCAGAGGGTGGTGTGGGCTGCACAACGCATCACCGGGGGCAAACTACCTGCCCTCCAGGACACCTACAACACTCAATGTCACAGGAAGGCAAAAAAGATAATCAAGAACAATTACCACCCGAGCCGCTGCCTGTTCACCCTGCTTCAATCCAGAAGGCGAGGTCAGTACAGGTGCATTAAAGATGGGACAGAGAGATTGAAAAGGCCATCAGATTGTTAAACAGCCATCACTAGCACAGAGAGGCGGCTGCCTACCTACAGACTTGACATCATTGGCCACTTTAATAAATGGAACACTAGTCACTTTAATAATGTCACTTTAAGAATGTTTACATAACTCGCATTACTCATCTCATATGTATATATACTGTATACTGTATCCTTCACTATTTAGCCTTACTATCTATTGCATCTTAGCCGCTCTGTCACTGCTCATCCATATATTTTATACTTATRTATTCTCATCCCATTCCTTTACTAGATTGTGTGTATTAGGTTTTGTTGTGGAAATTGTTAGATATGACCTATTAGATACTGTTGCACTGTCGGATCTAGAAGCATAAGCATTTCTCTACACTCGCAATAACATCTGCTAACCATGTGTATGTGACCAATACAATTTGATTTGAATAACATAAAAAAAAAAAGATTTGTGAAGCATTTCATATCTATGCGTATTGAGCACACTATTGAAAACTCAAGGCTGTTTTTCCTCCGTCTCTTTCTCTCGCATAAGATACGAGTATAATGACAACATGTTGCATGGGCACAGGTGTTGGGGCTTATCACTTAGCCTAGGTCCACCAACCATTTGACAAAACCAGAGAGAAAATCGAACACACCCCATAGCRCTGAGCAGGGTCATAAAGGAGAAGTGTATGAGGTCAATGTTTAACACCTTCTCTGAGAAAAAAATGAAATGTCAGGCCAACAACAGTGACAGGCATTCCAGCCTTGCTCCAGTGACGCCTGGACAGGATGGGTGGTTTGGCGGAGGAATCGCTCGGATGATGTACCGATCACCTTCATCTAAACAATACCTTTCTGTGATGATTCCTCCTCAGGGACAGCAGGCTTGTTTATGACGAAAAGCAATATGTACTATACTCAATTTGTACATCACTTTCTAGTAAATTATTCATCATCTATTTCAATGGTGTTGTATGCTTAGAAATACAGTGCTTTCTGAAAGCATTCATACCCCTTGACTTATTCCACATTTTGTTGTGTTACAGCCTGAATTCAAAATGGATTAAATTGATTTTTTTCTCTAACCTTTCTACACACAACACACCATAATGACAAAGTAAAAACATGTTTTTAGAATTTTTTGCAAATATATTGAAATTTAAAATATCTAATTTACATAACTATTCACACCCTTGAGTGTCAATACATGTTGGACTCACCTTTGGCAGTGATTACAGCTGTCTTTCTCGGTCTTTCTCGGTAAGACCTTTGCACACCTGTATTGTACAATATTGCCCATTATTCTTTACAAAATTGTTCAAGCTCTGTCAAATTGGTTGTTGATCATTGCTAGACAACCATTTTCATGTCTTGCCATAAATTTTCAAGCAGATTTAWTTCCAAACTGTAACTAGGCCACTCAGGAACATTCACTGTCTTCTTCACACCTGTATCTTTGTAGTGACTGGGTGAATTGATACACCATCCAAAGTGTAATTAATAACTTCATCATGCTCAAAGGGATATTCAATGTCGGCTTTGTTTTTATTTTTTACACATCTACCATTGGAAAACCTCCCTGGTCTTTGCGGTTGAATGTGTTCTCCCTGAGATGAGATAATTATTCAAGAACCATTTTAAACACTATTATTGCACACAGAGAATCCATGCAACTTATTATATAACTTATTAATTTGTACTCTTAAACTTATTTAGGCTTGCCATAAGAATGTGGATGAATACTTATTGACTTGAATACTTAAGACATTTCAGCTTTAAATGTTTTATTAATTTGTAAAACATAATTCCACTTTGACATTATGTGATATTGTGTGTAGGCCTGTGACAAAAAAAAATCTAAATTGAATCCATTTTGAATTCACCCTGTAACACAACAACGTGTAAAACGTCAAGGGGTGTGAATACTCTCTCAAGGCACTGTATATCACACACTGTCAATAAAAGGCGTAATTTCAAAAGACTCGGATACATTTGTAGACAGAAAATGTGTTTCTGTGAACATTAAAAAAGTATCATACTTCCATGGTTGTTTTGTGATTCAACTGTGAGGATTATTGAAAATGGCTCGATTGAAGCTACAGGCAGTACCTCTTTAAACAGAAGACATTAGGAACAAAAACGAACATTACTCGTCTGTTCTGTATTTTCCTAAACATAATTGTTCCCTGATGAGGCAATACAGGGAACGTAAAGTCCTCCACGAGAGTCCATGGAGGTATCTCACATAGGAGTGTGTGGGAGCATGTTAGTGTTGTACCACACTGCGATTAATACCCCCACTAACATTTGGTCCACTTACGTGAGTTATACCAGTAATTGCATGTGAGATATAATTAGGCGGTATTACCATTCAGAACGTGCATTGGATTTAGACTGGGTGTACTTTACTCTGTGTAGGAGCAAGTGAGTCATATTTAACAATAAGACACTCCGTCTCAGATTTTTGGAGAGCTGCTGTAATTTAAGGCATTTTCAAAAAAAATGTTTTACATTTTGTAGTATATACAGTATACACACACATACAGTTGAAGTCGGAGTTTTACATACACCTTAGCCAAATACATTTAAACTCTGTTCTTCACAATTCCTGACATTTAATCTAAGTACAAATAATCTGTTTTAGGTCAGTTAGGATCACCACTTTATTTTAAGAATGTGAAATGTCAGAATAATAGTAGAGAGAATGATTTATTTCAGCTTTTATTTCTTTCATCACATTCCCAGTGGGTCAGAAGTTTACATACACTCAATTAGTATTTGGTAGCATTGCCTTTAAATAGTTTAACTTGGGTCAAACGTTTTGGGTAGCCTTCCACAAGCTTCCCACAATAAATTGGGTGAATTTCGGTTATTCCTCCTGACAGAGCTGGTGTAAGTGAGTCAGGTTTCTAGGCCTCCTTCCTCACACACACTTTTTCAGTTCTGCCCACAAATGTTCTATGGGATTGAGGTCAGGGCTTTGTGATGTCCACTCCAATACCTTGACTTTGTTGTCCTTAAGCCATTTTGCCACAACTTTGGAAGTATGCTTGGGGTCATTGTCCATTTGGAAAACCCATTTGTGACCAAGCTTTAACTTCCTGACTGATGCCTTTCGATGTTGCTTCAATATATCCACATATTTTCATTATGTGAAAAGTGCACCAGTCCCTCCTGCAAAGCACCCTCACAACATGATGCTGCCACCCCATGCTTCCCGGTTGGGATGGTGTTCTTCAGCTTGCAAGCCTCCGCCTTTTTCCTCCAAACATAACGATGGTCATTATGGCCAAACAGTTCTATTTTTATTTCATCAGACCAGAGGACATTTCTCCAAAAAGTACGATATTTGTCCCCATACGCAGTTGCAATCCATACTCTGGCTTTTTTATGGYGGTTTTGGAGCAGTGGCTTCTTCCTTGCYGAGTRGCCTTTCAGRTTATGTCGATATAGGACTCGTTTTACTGTGGATATAGATACTTTTGTACCTGTTTCCTCCAGCATCTTCACAAGGTCCTTTGCTGTTGTTCTGGGATTGATTTGCACTTTTTGTACCAAAGTACGTTCATCTCTAGGATACAGAACGCATCTCCTTCCTGAGCGGTATGATGGCTACGTGGTCCCCATGGTGTTTATACCTGCGTACTATTGTTTGTACAGATGAACGTGGTACCTTCAGGCGTTTGGAAATTGCTCCCAAGGATGAACCGGACTTATGGAGGTCTACCATTTTTTTTCTGAGGTCTTGGCTGATTTCTTTTGATTTTCCCATGATGTCAGGTAAAGATGCACTGAGTTTGAAGGTAGGCCTTGAAATACATCCACAGGTACACCCCCAATTGACTSAAATTATGTCAATTAGCCTATCAGAAGCTTCTAAAGCCATGACATCATTTTCTGGAATTTTCCAAGCTGTTTAAAGGCATAGTCAACTTAGTGTATAAAAACTTCTGACCCACTGGAATTGTGATACAGTGAATTATAAGTTAAATAATCTGTCTGTAAACAATTGTTGGAAAAATGACTTGTGTCATGCACAAAGCAGATGTCCCAACCGACTTGCCAAAACTATAGTTTGTTAACAAGACATTTGTGGAGTGGTTGAAAAACGAGTTTTAATGACTCTAACCTAAGTGTATGTAAACTTCCGACTTCAACTGTATATATACACACAGTACGAGTAAAAAGTTTGTACACACCTACTCATTCAAGGTAAAAAAAAATATATWTTTYTTTTTTACTATTTTCTATATTGTAGAATAATAGTGAGGATATCAAAACTATGAAATAACACATATGGAATCAAGTAGTAACCACAAAAAAGACAAATCAAACTATATATTGAATATTTGAGAGTCTTCAAATTAGCCACCCTTTGCCTTCATGAGAGCTTTGTACACTTGGCATTCTCTCAACCAGCTTCATGAGGAATGCTTTTCTAACAGTCTTGAAGGAGTTCCTWCATATGCTSAGCACATGTTGGCTGCTTTTCCTTCACTCTGCGGTCCAACTCATCCCAAACCATCTCATCCCAAACCATACATTTCCTTGGTCAAATAGCCCTTACACAGCCTGGTGGTGTGTTTTGGGTCATTGTCCTGTTGAAAAAAAAAATGATAGTCCCACTAAGTGCAAACCAGATGGGCTGCCATATCGCTGCAGAATGCTGTGGTAGCAATGCTGGTCAAGTGTGCCTTGAATTCTAAATAAATCACAGACAGTGTCACCAGCAAAGCACCCCCACACCATCACACCTCCTCTTCCATGCTTCGGTTGGAACCAAAAATCTCACATTTGGACTCATCAGACCAAAGGACAGATTTCCACCGGTCTAATGTCCATAACTCTAATGAACTTATCCTCTGCAGCAGAGGATACACTATTTTTGTGCTTTTAGGGACCATAATGCAATTCTTCAGAAAATGGCCGTGGCTTCAGAATGTTTTCTGATTTGAAGAAATGGCGGAAAATATGCAGTCGAAGTCCGACAAGAGCAGATACAMATTCATTGCTTTAACTAATTATGACAAATGTTWAGAAAATKAGTTACGTTGGCTGACAATTTGTTAGCTATGCTATCCTTATGAACCACATAGTATTACAGCAGCATGTACCGGTATGTTCGCTAGTTACCTCACATTAGTTGGCTACTAATACATCGAACTTGCCAGACAGTATATTAACTATCTGCTATAACTAACTACCCAACGTTTATTGACTTGATTTTTCACATCATACTTAGCTTCGAGGTATGGTCGTTGTGCATTTCAATGGACATGGTTAATTTCAGAGAACTCTCATCTTAGTCTGCCAGAGCGCAGAATAAATGATGAATTGACTTACGCTCGACACCCGTTGAATATGGCCGGTGTCAGTAAACTTTGGCAAAAAAAGCATAATTAAATTGTTGCTTGCAGCACAGTTACAGTCACCAACGCTCCGGATAACATGACAATAGCTCAACCAGCTCTGCTAGGGCAAGTAAAATTATCAGAGTGAGGTGTTCTCTCCAATTTGTGTCTGGAAGTAGCTAGCCAATGTTAGCCAGTTAGCTTGGGTGCTTGACTGTCGTTGAACACTTGGATCAACCCTTCTCCTCGGCCAGGGCGTCCAGTGTGCGCTCCAAGAGCGAAACACTCTAAATTTATGAGCGGACAATCTGACAACGCTCTGGATTTACGGACACACAGAGTGCACTCTGGCACTCCATATTGAATTTATGAACACACCCGAAATTGTAAAATGTCTAGCTTGTCATTAGTTACGCTAACAAGCTAGCAAGAGGTTGCATAGCAACAGCATCTACWTCCAGTAGACAGGCGAAGCGCTAGTACGCTCAACTGAAACGATACCATGAACTAAAATGAACTAATAGTATATAGTATGTAGTATATACAGTGGCTTGCGAAAGTATTCACCCCCCTTGGCATTTTTCCAATTTTGTTGCCTTACAACCTGGAATTAAAATGTATTTTTGGGGGGTTTGTATCATTTGATTTACACAACATGCCTACCATTTTGAAGATGCAAAATTATTTTTTATTGTGAAACAAACAAGAAATAAGACAAAGAAACAGAAAACCTGAGCGTGCATAACTATTCCCCCCCAAAGTCAATACTTTGTAGAGCCACCTTTTGCAGCAATTACAGCTGCAAGTCTCTTGGGGTATGTCTCTATAAGCTTGGCACATCTAGCCACTGGGATTTTTGCCCATTCTTTAATGCAAAACTACTCCAGCTCCTTCAAGTTGGATGGGTTCCACTGGTGTACAGCAATCTTTAAGTCATACCACAGATTCTCAATTGGATTGAGGTCTGGGCTTTGTCTAGGCCATTCCAAGACATTTAAATGTTTCCYCTTAAACCACTCGAGTGTTGCTTTAGCAGTATGAATAGGGTCATTGTCCTGCTGGAAGGCGAACCTCCGTCCCAGTCTCAAATCTCTGGAAGACTGAAACAGGTTTCCCTCAATAATTTCCCTGTATATAGCGCCATCCATCATTCCTTCAATTCTGACCAGTTTACCAGTCCCTGCCAATGAAAAATATCCCCACAGCATCATGCAGTATYATTTTAGTCTCATCTGAYCAGAGTACCTTCTTCCATATGTTTGGGGAGTCTCCCACATGCCTTTTGGCGAACACCAAACATGTTTGCTTATTTTTTTCTAGACACTCTTCCGTGAAGCCCAGCTCTGTGGAGTGTACGGCTTAAAGCGGTCCTATGGAAAGATACTCCAATCTCCGCTGTAGAGCTTTGCAGCTCCTTCCGGGTTATCTTTGGTCTCTTTGTTGCCTCTCTGATTAATGCCCTCCTTGCCTGGTCCGTGAGTTTTGGTGGGCGGCCCTCTCTTGGCAGGTTTGCTGTGGTGCCCTATTCTTTCCATTTTTTAATAATGGATTTAATGGTGCTCCGTGGGATGTTCAAAGTTTCTGACCTGTTTGGAGAGCTCCTTGGTCTTCATAGTAGCGCTTGCTAGGTGGGGCCCCTTGCTTAGTGGTGTTGCAGACTCTGGGGCCTTTCAGAACAGGTGTATACATACTGAGATCATGTGACAGATCATGTGACACTCCGATTGCACACAGGTGGACTTTATTTAACTAATTATGTGACTTCTGAAAGTAATTGGTTGCACCAGATCTTATTTAGGGGCTTCATAGCAAAGGGGGTGAATACATATGCACGCACCACWTTTCTGTTTTGTATTTTTTTGAATTTTTGGAAACAAGTTGTTATTTTCATTTAATTTMACCAATTTGGACTATTTTGTGTAYGTCCATTACATGAAATCCAAATAAAAATCAATTTAAATTACAGGTTGTAATGCAACAAAATAGTAAAAACGCCAAGGGTGGTGAATACTTTTGCAAGACACTGTACTCATTAAGCATGTAGTATACAGTATGTTAGGGTATTCGAACACAGCTTGGGTCTTCCTTTCTGTGGCGGTCCTCATGAGAGCCAGTTTCATCATAGCGCTTGATGGTTTTTGCGAATGCACCTGAAGAAACTTTCAAAGTTCTTGAAATATTCCGGATTGACTGACCTTCATGTCTTAAAGTAATGATGGACTGTCATTTCTCTTTGCTTATTTGAGCTGTTCTTGCCATAATATGGACTTGGTATTTTACCAATTACGGCTATTTTCTGTATACCACCCCTACCTTGTCACAATACAACTGATTGGCTAAAATGCATTAAGAAGGAAATCAATTCCACAAATGAACTTTTAACAAGGCAAGCCTGTTAATTGAAATGCATTCCAGGTGATTACCTCATGAAGCTGGTTGAGAGAATGCCAAGAGTGTGCAAAGCTTTCATCAAGGCAAAGAGTGGCTACTTTGAAGATTCTCAAATTTTAAATATATTTAGATTTGTTAAACACTTTTTTGATTCCATATGAGTTACATGATTCCATATGAGTTATTTCATAGTTTGATGTCTTCACTATAATTTTACAATGTAGAAAATAGTACAAATAAAGAAAAACCCTTGAATGAGTAGGTGTTCTAAAACTTTTGACTGGTATACATATATATTTATTAAAGGGGTAATCTGGGATTACTACATCCATTTTTGGACTTTTAATTGAATGATATATAGCCATTGATTCTTGATGAATATAACTTATGAATAAAGAGTTAGAAAAATAGTTGTTGTGATTCTTAGTGTAACTTTAGTGTAATGTGACTTTTCTGTATTAACACATAACGTACAGGATACAAGGATATGTCATCTATCCCCCTCTCCTTCTGCCTGTCTCCCCTCTCTTCTTTCTCTCTCCTCTTTTTCTCCTTCCCTCCTTCCTTCTCTCTCCCTCCATTCCATCCCATTCAGGCATGAGACTCCTTCACCATCATCTACAATCTGTTTGAACAGATCCTCTCCATCTTGGAGGATGCAACACTCAGACTTGGCCTCTATTGGTTGACTTGTCTAGCTATATACTCATGATTGGATATATTGCTTTTGAAGCTCTTTGAGATTTCTTTCTGTTACGAAAAGCGCAATAGAAGTGTAATACCTTATTATTATTCTCTTCGTTCTCCCTCTTTCTCCCCTCTTCTTCCTCTCTCATTCCTGACTTCTCTACTCTTTCTCTCTCCCTACAGCTTTGCTCTCTCCCTCACCCTCTCTCTCTCTCTCTCTCTCTCTCTCTTGTCATCTTTACTCTCTCTCTATCTCTCCCTGCTTTCTCCCTCACCCTATCTCTCCTCATCTTTACTCTCTCTCTCCATCKCTCCCTGCCTTCCCTCACTCCTATMTCTCCTCATCTTTACTCTCTCTCTCCATCTCTCCCTGCCTTCCCTCACKCCTATCGCCTTCTATTCATTCCGGCAGGTTCTGTTCAACGTCTACCGCTGGTTTCTCTCAGTGTGTGTAAATTAAAGGGAGCTGTTTGTAGTCTGGCCTTTGAAACAGATTCCAGTGATTATCTGTGTGCAGTGGTGGTCTGTGCCGTCTAAGATGAAGGAGGACAATAAAAAAAGAATAATGAGCATGGCCTTATTTCTATTACAGCATATTGGATGACTGTCATTCATATTCCGTTCACCCAGTTCAATGTAACATCAATAGGTTTAGGCTACAACATGATACTCACATTTTCCCTATACCCATCATGAGGTTGCTACAACCTAACCCTTGAATGACAGTTTACAACGTAGGTGCGTGTAGGTCGAAAGAAAAATTTACGCCTTGCACACTCTTGCCTGCATCTAGCTGATCTAGGGTGTAAATATTAGTTGCAAACAAGAGTTTCTATTGGACAAATTCAGGTATGTCTATCCCCGTTTCGTTCCGTTTGCTTCCATTTAAGATTTTTTTTCAACAGAATTGGAGGAATGAATGCACCCCTGATCACGTGTAAACACAGTTCACTTTCATAGCAGCCACCYTGTATTCCTTCTCGCATCTATGCCCTCTCCTCCTCTCACCTTTTCCCTTCGCTTGTGGACTTCAATGCACAACACATCAGCTATAGGAGACCAGATGAAAAAACCTTTCCAAGCCAAACCATATCATAACCGCTACACACAGCCTACATCGTTGTCACCATATTAGCTAAAGTAGCATCATAGTCAACATACAGTAGCTAATAGAACTAACGCGTTAGAAAACCTGCTACAATTACGCAACAATGTTACAGTGTACAGTCAGTCACTAAGCAGTTTATCAGTTACAACGGCAAGCCCCGGTGGCAATAAATTTGTCAAACCAAAAGCTTATCTTGACTTGGAAGAGTTCCAGTGTTGTGTTGGATAGTTATAGCCAGCCAGCTAACATAGCATCCCTCTGTTTGAGCTGGTGTTTGAGTAGGCTAAACTAGCTAGCTGCATTTGCTAGCTAAGTAAGCGAAAATGAAAGTTTAAAGAAATTAAGAAATCTCTCTCTCTTGCTTATCCAAGATTTTAGAAGAAATTAATTTGTTCAAATCTGTTCAACTATTGTTTTCCTCTCTCTTTGAGTCAACTACACATTTTATGCACCGCAGTTCTAGATAGCTGTAGCTTATGCTTTCAGTACTAGATTCATTATCTGATCCTTTGATTGGTTGGACAACATGTCAGTTCATGCAGCAAGAGCTCTGATGTGTTCATTCTGTGTGTCAGCATGGTCTAATAAAAAACATCCAAATAGTGACATTTAACTGCAGTTATACTGTATGTCACTTTTGTTGACGTGCTCATTTTCTGTTGGTCTCGAGATTCTAGGTCTCGAGATTCTAGACTCCGTTGTTATACTCTAGAATCTAGAGTATAACAACGGAATAGCTTAGATCAAATGGAGTCATTCTGTATTGAGTATGAATAGGACCAGAAGATTTTCCTTTCCCTGCCCTGGAGTTTTCCCTGCCCTGGAGTTTTCCCTGTCCTGGAGTTTTCCCTGCCCTGGAGTTTTCCCTGCCCTGGTCACACGGGTCAGTAAAAAAAAAAAAACACCCTGGCCCTAAACATGAATTCTGTGCCCATCAAAGAGTTGTCAATTTCCTTTCTGCCTTTCAATGATAACCATCTGCTGACCTCTCCTATAAGGATTGCCCAACTGTTTGCCTTGATAAATTACACTGTTTTTCATCACACACAGTGCAACTATTTTCTAACATGAACTGGCCCCAGCTTTCTTACACACCTTGTTAGTTATTCCCATTGATATAAGTCAACACTCGGTTTTGCCTAATTCATTAGGGTCTCATCAAAGCACATTTATTAAATAAAGAATACACTTAATTTGCCCCATGCAGTGACCTGTGCAATAATTTCAAGCATCATTAGATACCGACTCATTAAAGAAGCACGTGAGTAAGAGATGGGTGAGCGTGACCATTTTCAGAGACACTACAAAAACATAATTAGCATTTTATGCCCTATATTCCCCACATTTATAGTGTTTCAGCTAAAGCCACAAATTAATGATATACAGTAGGTAATTTTGTGGGTCAACTTTATAACAAGAGTGGAGTATAGTATAGACCATTGGAGGCTGTTGAGGGGAGGACGGCTCATAATAATGGATGGAACGAAATAAATGGAAACGTATCAAACACATTTTTGTTCATGTCTTTGATAAGATTCCATCCACTCCAGCCGTTATTATATATGTATACTTTAATGTAACCTTTTTTTAACTRGGCAAGTCAGTTAAGAACAAATTCTTATTTACAATGACGGCCTGCCCCAGCCAAACCCAGACGACGCTGGGCCAATTGTGCGCCGCCCTATGGGACTCCCAATCACAGTCAGATGTGATACAGCCTGGATTCGAAACAGGGGCTGTAGTGAAGCCTCCTGCACTGAGATGCAGTGCCTTAGATCACTGCGCCACTCAGGAGCATGTCCTCCCATCAGCAGCTTCCACTGGTGCAGACCAGGGTTTGATTTATACATTGAGTCCTAAGGGGGCCCTAAAACTAAGGGCTGGACAATTGCTGATACGTATGAGGGTGCCCACTTTACATGAATAGTTTTGTTGCTTATGAAGGTGCCCAGGTGCACCCCTGTAATTCGATCCCTGGTCTGAAAATTCAGAAGGGCACCACAGTTACGTATATCTCATTATTATTGATGTATAATGAGGTGTTATCAACTTCAATACTTACACGTCACTTTTGGTTACACTTTTACAAAGGTGACGTGTCAAATAACCACTAAGTAGCCAATTACTCATTAAGGCATTGTGTCCGTCAGCAGCTTATTAACAATTCAATCATTATGTACACAAATCCAATTATCAAAAATAGTCTTTCACTTATTAATATCATCAGCTGTGATTTCATTTAAAGTACAGTTTGATCTTTAATATGGGCTATAGTCAGATGACACTAGAAAAACACCATGTAACCTGCATCAAATTTATAGTCAAGGAAAAGAGATGGAAAACAGAATTCAGTCCAAGTAAATTCGAGGTCATTTTTCAGGTCAAAGCAACAACAAAAAAATACATTTTGAATGTAAAATATAGTTATTTAAGATGAATTATTCCAGTGCTGTGAGAGCGTGTTTTGTATGACTATTTAATATAGTCTATTTCACACAGGAAACATTGTTTTATTGATTAAATGATCATGCATGCATGTATCTACTTAACTCACAAAGTCAAATGTGTTTTTCCCCGTGTTGCCGTTAACCATGTACTGCATTTCAATACATCTGGTTGTGAGTGAATAGATAACTGAATCTAGCCACCTGTAAGTGTCATCCCACTGGGCACACACTGGCTGAATCAACGGTGTTTCCACGTCATTTCAATGACATTACGTTGAACCAACGTGGAATAGTTGTTGAATTGATGTCTGTGCCCAGTGGGAATGTACTCAATGCTATGTTGTATCTTTGTTTTACAACAGAAATCATCAACATTTGTGCAGGCAATGGCAATTGGAAAAAAAACTTGAGCCATTAAAGCGATTATGATAATTTTTTTTACACTTTGTGAATCTTTATATTATTATATCTTGTGTACCATAAATTCTGTGCCCATCAATATAAATATGATTTTTACCTTCTGTTGTCTTTGGTTGTCATCTGCAGCATGTGAAACACAAGCTGGAATGGGGTGGTGAACTCTTTGCATTGATGTTTTCAAAACAACTCTAATCTAGCACTTTGGAGTGCCTCTACGAATCATCCCCTGATAACCCAGGAGAAACTAGCGTCTTCCCGCGGGTGTGAGGGCTGGCATTTTGCCCCAAATTAACCCACTTAGATTGTATTGCAGGGGCGAGATTAAATGCCACCTTTCATTCTATGCAAGCAGTCATCCTCATTTATCTCTGGGGTAGTTGTCTCTGGTTTACTTAAAGGGTAAAAAAAAAAACTTTCTGGGTGGTTTAGCAATAATACCAACTATGAATATGGAAGGCAGAGATGGGCAAAGTGAACTTCAGTTGATGGCATGTGGAGTTACTGAACTCCTACTGCCACAGCTCTACATTACAGGTCCTCTTGAGACAAAAAGCATAACAGAAGCGGATATTTCACTTTATTGGTTAGCGACTGATATTTGTATGATACTTTGGGTCGAAACTCCCTTTGAATGTCTTTGAAAAGGGAAAATTGCCAACACAAAAGGAGGCAAATGAGAAAAACGGAAGCATAATTCTGCTTCAACTCTTTTTGGTATTCATGTGAACCTTTGGAGGAGTCAGTCAAGGTAACTCTCCCTCCTAATGGTTTTGGGATTAGTTCTAGGTGTGATAGCGAATACACTGCCTCTCCCCGATTTCCATTATGGCATGTAATTAACGGGAAAGAAAACACTTCAGTTTTTCTTTCAGCCTCGAGCCTTTATCTCACTTCCATTCAAAGGCCTGATTAGCAGGGGTACTCGTCTTAAAATGTCAAGTTGTGACAAATCGTTTTTTGGTAAAGCGTGTCAATCAATATTTCACACGGCAGAATGCAGCCTTTATTGCACATCTGTATTTGTATTTATTACGGATCTCCATTAGTTCCTGCCAAGGCAGCAGCTACTCTTCCTGGGGTTTATTATGGATCCTATTAGTTCCTGCCAAGGCAGCAGCTACTCTTCCTGGGTTTATTATGGATCCTATTAGTTCCTGCCAAGGCAGCAGCTACTCTTCCTGGGGTTTATTATGGATCTCCATTAGTTCCTGCCAAGGCAGCAGCTACTCTTCCTGGGGTTTATTATGGATCCTATTAGTCCTGCCAAGGCAGCAGCTACTCTTCCTGGGTTTATTATGGATCCTATTAGTTCCTGCCAAGGCAGCAGCTACTCTTCCTGGGGTTTATTATGGATCCTATTAGTTCCTGCCAAGGCAGCAGCTACTCTTCCTGGGGTATTATGGATTCCATTAGTTCCTGCCAAGGCAGCAGCTACTCTTCCTGGGGTTTATTATGGATCCTATTAGTTCCTGCCAAGGCAGCAGCTACTCTTCCTGGGGTTTATTATGGATCCATTAGTTCCTGCCAAGGCAGCAGCTACTCTTCCTGGGTTTATTATGGATTCCATTAGTTCCTGCCAAGGCAGCAGCTACTCTTCCTGGTTTATTATGGATCCTATTAGTTCCTGCCAAGGCAGCAGCTACTCTTCCTGGGGTTTATTATGGATCCCTATTAGTTCCTGCCAAGGCAGCAGCTACTCTTCCTGGGGTTTATTATGGATCCTATTAGTTCCTGCCAAGGCAGCAGCTACTCTTCCTGGGTTTATTATGGATCCTATTAGTTCCTGCCAAGGCAGCAGCTACTCTTCCTGGGTTTATTATGGATCCTATTAGTTCCTGCCAAGGCAGCAGCTACTCTTCCTGGTTTATTATGGATTCCATTAGTTCCTGCCAAGGCAGCAGCTACTCTTCCTGGGGTTTATTATGGATCCTATTAGTTCCTGCCAAGGCAGCAGCTACTCTTCCTGGGGTTTATTATGGATCCTATTAGTTCCTGCCAAGGCAGCAGCTACTCTTCCTGGGGTTTATTATGGATCCTATTAGTTCCTGCCAAGGCAGCAGCTACTCTTCCTGGGTTTATTATGGATCCTATTAGTTCCTGCCAAGGCAGCAGCTACTCTTCCTGGGTTTATTATGGATTCCTATTAGTTCCTGCCAAGGCAGCAGCTACTCTTCCTGGGTTTATTATGGATCCATAGTTCCTGCCAAGCAGCAGCTACTCTTCCTGGGGTTTATTATGGATCCATAGTTCCTGCCAAGGCAGCAGCTACTCTTCCTGGGTTTATTATGGATCCTATTAGTTCCTGCCAAGGCAGCAGCTACTCTTCCTGGGGTTTATTATGGATCCATATTAGTTCCTGCCAAGGCAGCAGCTACTCTTCCTGGGGTTTATTATGGATCCATTAGTTCCTGCCAAGGCAGCAGCTACTCTTCCTGGGTTTATTATGGATCCATTAGTTCCTGCCAAGGCAGCAGCTACTCTTCCTGGGGTTTATTTATGGATCCCCAATAGTTCCTGCCAAGGCAGCAGCTACTCTTCCCGGGGTCCAGCAAAATTAAGGCAATTATACATTTTAAAAACATTACAATACATTCATAACAGATTTCCCAAYATATTAATTGTCCAGACTGGTTCAGTTTTCTCCTTTTCTCAGATGGGCCAAGCACTGCTTTTATGAGTTATTCAAGTATTTATTGTCTGAAAGGACAAAATAGGATATTGATTTCTATATTGTTTTCTTTCTCTTCTAGGTCCTAAGACAAAAACACCAGAAGTAGAAACACCTGCAGTCCTATGACTCAAAGCTGTACTTTAACAGTCACGTAKATGTTTTCAGGCAAGGATATGAAATAAGTGGTATATTTTGTCTGTCTGTGACTGAATTCGTGGACCTTCTGTCAAAAATCACTGTTTCCTGTGACTGATACCTGCACACTAAGTTTTCAAATGGACTACTTACTGCCAGCTCGTCAACTTATTTCTGTATGCTGTGGGCAAATGGTAGATTCAACCACTCAAACAAACTAATGATACTCATTAACACTGGCAGAGGCGTATTGAAAATAAACGACAGAAGGGTAGTAACAGTACTTATAGTAATTTAAATTGTAGTGTTGTAGCACCTAGAAGTATGTTAGCTACTTCGTTAGTCTAAATTCCTTAAGAAATAATAACAGACTGTCTTTTCAATCTTTATATTCTCTTTACACGGTCAAATACCATCCATTATGTTAATAAATGATCATAATGGTTCACATTGTTGTGTTTCAGAGCTGTATAAGGATCATTACGGCATGCATGAAAAATAAATTGGTTTGCCTTAAAACACATTTGTCATTTTGAAATATTCATAAGAGTGAATATTCAGGAAAGATCTTTCACATCGGCAAGGGAACTCATTTCGAATCTATGCTTGAATCTTCACAGCAGTATATCTCAATGGCTTTTCATGGTTCACACCACACAGCAAATGTGTGAGTTGTGTTGCAGTTTTGATTGAAACCAAACCACCATCACCAAAGACCGATAAAGCTGTGTTCAAAATTGTGACGTCCAAATTAGGAATCGTCTGCTGCTTACGCCAGCATAAGAGCCCATCTACCCGTTGACAGTTCCAGTGGTACATTTCACAACAAACACTCACATCCTAGCTCATCACATTGCAAGAAAGTGGGGGCTCGTCCAGGATAGAATGACATCTTGTAACAGCTGCCAACTACAGAAGCAGGGAGTTGAACAGTCATTCTTTAACTGTCCAGAATGAATCACATTTACAGTGCATTCGGAAAGTATTCAGACCCCTTGACTTTTTCCACATTTTGTTACGTTACAGCCTTATTCTAAAATTGATTAAATGAAAAAAAAGGCACACACCTGTCTATATAAGGTCCCACAGTTGACAGGGCATGTCAGAGCAAAAACTAAGCCATGAGGTCGAAGGAATTGTCCGTAGAGCCCTGAGACAGGATTGTATCGAGGCACAGATCTGGGGAAGGGTACCAAAAAATGTCTGCAGCATTGAAGGTCCCCAAGAACACAGTGGCCTCCATCATTCTTAAATGGAAGAAGTTTGGAACCACCAAGACTCTTCCTAGAGCTGGCTGTCCGGCCAAACTGAGCAATTGGGGGAGAAGGGCCTTGGTCAGGGAGGTGACCAAGAACCCGATGGTCACTCTGACAGAGCTCTTGAGTGCCTCTCTGGAAGGGAGAAACTTCCAGAAGGACAACCATCTCTGCAGCACTCCACCAATGAGGCCTTCATGTTAGAGTGGCCAGACGGAAGCCACTCCTCAGTAAAAGGCACATGACAGCACRCTTTGAATTTGCCAAAATGCACCTAAAGACTTTCAGACCATGAGAAACAAGATTCTCTGATCTGATGAAACCAAGATTGAACACTTTGACCTGAATGCCAAGCGTCACGTCTGGAGGAAACCTGACACCATCCCTACGTTGAAGCATAATGGTGACAACATCTTGCTGTTGGGATGTTTTTCRGCGGCAGGGACTGGGAGTCTAGTCAGGATCGGAGCAAAGTACAGAGAGATCCTTGATGAAAACCTGCTCCGGAGAGCTCAGGACCTCAGACTGGGACGAAGGTTYACCTTCCAACAGKACAACGRCCCTAAGCACACAGMCAAGACAAYGCATGAGTGGCTTCGGGACAAGTCTCTGAATGTCCTTGAGTGGCCCATCCAGAGCCCGGACCAGATCGTTCATCTCTGGAGAGACCTGAAAATAGCGGCGACGCTCCCCATCAAACCTGACAGAGCTTGAGAGGATCTGCAGAGAAGAATGGGAGAAACTCCCCAAATACAGGTGTGCCAAGCTTGTAGTGTCATACCCAAAAAGACTCGAGGCTGTAATCGCTGCCAAAGGTGCTTYAACAAAGTACTGAGTAAAGGGTCTGAATACTAATGTAAATGTGATATTTCATTTTTTTTATTTTTTATTAATAAACATTTGCAAAAATTTCGAAAAAAACTGTTTTTGCTTTGTCATTATGGGGTATTGTGTGTAGATTGATGAGTGAAAAAACAACCATTTAATCAATTTTAGAATAAGGCTATAACGTAGCAAAATTTGGAAAAGTCAAGGGGTCTGAATACTTTCCGAATGCACTGTAGACGAACCAGTGGTCAAAGTCCTCARGACATAAAACTGTTAACCTTATTATATGAGGATTAATCAAGAAAATATTTCCTTAACCTGATTGCRTTCAAAGCAATTGGCATAGCGGTTTACGTAGACTCCCTGCTCACCCACGACTGCGTGGCCGCGCACAACTCCAACACCATCAAGTTTCCTGATGACACGACGGTGGTAGGCCTGATCACCGACGATGATGAGACAGCCTCTAGGGAGGATGTCAGTGACCCGGGAGTGTGGTGCCAGGACAACAACCTCTCTCTCAATGTCAGCAAGACAAAGGAGCGGACTGTGGACCACAATAAAACGGAGGGCCGAGCATGCCCCCATCCACATCAACGGGGCCTTAGCGGAGCGGGTCGAGAGCTTCCTGTTCCTTGTCTATGAACCCATCTTCAGTTTCCCAGAATCACCTCACTCTCAAGCCATCGGTGCATCACATCAACGACGGGAGTGTTGTAGACGGTAGAGTAGAGGAATCAATTTGCACTTCTCTCAAAGGCCCCCTCATTCACGCAAAGGGCGAGTCGGCCCGTTTACCATCAAAGGACGTCAAATCTTCAAATGTTCCCAAGAYACGCTTATCTCAACTCTTGATAGATATGAAAACCGTGCTGTAACAAACCATTTAAGTAAGGAGCCAAAAACCCAACTTGAGCAGAAATATTCTAGCTAACTGATCCCTACATGAATTATGAATACTTTTTTAGGGGTGCTTCTTATCTTTACTTTGCCTCATTCTGCAATTTGACTTTCTAGTTTTAAAGAGATATTGCTTGTATAAAGGAAATGTATCATGAAGTTTACATCATCATTTTCACTGTCATCATTTTGACAAGGAGTACTATTGCACACTGTAACTTTTGAAAATACATCCTATAAACATAACACAAAAACACAAAGTCTGTTTTCGTTAAGGTCCGTTTTTTTTCAAACGTTTATAAATTAAATGTTCAATGATCATTATAAGAATAATGAAAGGGAAGAACATAATTACTTAGCAACAGCAACACGTTTCTACATCCTGCAAGACATACAGTAAAAGTACACAAACATATAGCACATGCACTACTGCCAATACTGGTACTACATTAAATAAACCAAACTCTGCATCTGGAACACATCTCGTACGCTATATGAGGGTTCAATCATGATACTATTTCTCCAATAAACACTATTACAGTGAGCCATTGTCTAAATCTAATATCCGGAACGAATACATAAAGTGTGCGTCACTCTACCGTCAGACCTGTATCTTCAATGGAAAAATGTGGCACAACGTTAATCATACATAAATCCTCCTCATTATTCACCAATTGAGGAGCAGCGTAACCATCTGTAAAAGGGAGGAGGTTCATCATAGTAGTAATAGATTACATTAAACAGCCTTTTCCAAATGGGAGTGATTGACTTGGAGTGATCTGACATTCAAAGGGCTATTACGACAAGAACACGTCGTGGCAGGTACAATGCGATATTGGCCAAGAACAGATGTAATACATCCTTTTGACAATACCGTGTAATTTCAAAAGCCCTATTTCGAGTTCGCAGTCATTTCCTTCAAATTAAATCACCTTGGGTTACACGTTTCAGTTACAGAAGTTGGGGATAAAATTCACAACCATATCAAAGGATGAGCCTTCTGGAGTCAAGCAGCGTACASTGTCACAAAGAAACCAGATGTTCACGAAAAGCCTCTCTTTCATTTCCCCGTTCCTTTTATCTCTCTCTCATTATGTTTATTTATTTTTCCCTCTCTCACCTTTTCAAAATGGTGGAGAAAGCTGAAGAACACAGGAGCCTGGAAGGCCTTGAAGGTACGCTTTCATCTGATTGGTCAGACATAATCATGACGGCAAGAGTCGAGTGATTCAAGCCACAATGTGAGTATCAATAACCTATATATACTACCGTTCAAAAGTTTGGGGTCACTTAGAAATGTCCTTGTTTTGAAAGAAAAGCTACATTTTTTGTCCATTAAAATAACATCAAATTGATCAGAAATACAGTGTAGATATTGTTAATGTTGTAAATGACTATTGTAGCTGGAAACGGCTTTTTAATGGAATATCTACATAGGCGTACAGAGGCCCATTATCAGTAACCATCACTCCTGTGTTCCAATGGCACGTTATGTTTGCTAATCCAAGTTTRTCATTTTAAAAGGCTAATTGATCATTAGAAAAGCTTTTTGCAATTATGTTAGCACAGCTGAAAACTGTTGTTATGATTAAAGAAGCAATAAAACTGGCCTTCTTTAGACTAGTTGAGTGTCTGGAGCATCAGCATTTGTGGGTTCGATTACATGTTCAAAATGGCCAGAAACAAATAACTTTCTTCTGAAACTCATCAGTCTATTATTGTTTTGAGAAATGAAGGCCATTCCATGCGAGAAATTGCCAAGAAACTGAAGATCTCGTACAACGTTGTGTACTACTCYCTTCACAGAACAGCGCAAATTGTCTCTAACCAGAATAGAAAGAGGAGTGGGAGGCCCCGGTGTACAACTGAGCAAGAAGACAAATACATTAGAGTTTGAGAAACAGACACCTCACAAGTCCTCAACTGGCAGCTTCATTAAATAGTACCAGCAAAACACCAGTCTCAACGTCAACAGTGAAGAGGTGACTCCAGGATGCTGGCCTTCTAGGCAGAGTTCCTCTGTCCAGTGTCTGTGTTCTTTTGCCCATCTTAATCTTTTATTTTTATTGGCCAGTCTGAGACATGGCTTTTTCTTTGCAATTCTGCCTAGAAGGCCAGCATCCCAGAGTCGCCTCTGTGAGTCAGCCAGACAGAGAGTGCCTCTGACACTAAGCATACCTACGGCCCTGTGAGTCGACCGGACAGAGAGTGCCTCTGACACTAAGCATACCTACGGCCCTGTGAGTCAGCCGGACAGAGAGTGCCTCTGACACTAAGCATACCTACGGCCCTGCGAGTCAGCCGGACAGAGAGTGCCTCTGACACTAAGCATACCTACGGCCCTGTGAGTCGACGGACAGAGAGTGCCTCTGACACTAAGCATACCTACGGCCCTGTGAGTCAGAGGGACAGAGAGTGCCTCTGACACTAAGCATACCGACGACCCTGTTGAGTCAGCCAGACAGACAGCGTCTCTGACACTAAGCATACCGACGACCCTGTGAGTCAGCCGGACAGAGAGTGCCTCGGACACTAAGCATACCTACGGCCCTGCGAGTCAGCCGGACAGAGAGTGCCTCTGACACTAAGCATACCTACTGCCCTGTGAGTCAACCGGACAGAGAGTGCCTCTGACACTAAGCATACCTACGGCCCTGTGAGTCAACCGGACAGAGAGTGCCTCTGACACTAAAGCATACCTACGGCCCTGTGAGTCAGAGGGACAGAGAGTGCTCTGACACTAAGCATACCTACAGCCCTGCGAGTCAGAGGGACAGAGCAGTGTCTCTGACACTAAGCATACCTACGACCTGTGAGTCAGCCGGACAGAGAGTGCCTCTGACACTAAGCATACCTACTGCCCTGTGAGTCAGAGGGACAGACGGTAGAATGAGTGGTAGGAGAAATATAAATGCACCTCTTATCATCCTCTGCTGATCTGAAATGACTTTGGAGTTCCAGAACATTCTCTCCTTCCCTTCCAACGGCAACACACAGGCATTCATTATGAACCCATTTAAAGAGACGATTGGTCAGGAACACAGCCATTATCATTATTTGTTTCCCTTGTTGCCAAGCAGCAGCCGTTCCTTTTGGGTTTATAAGAACAAATATCACATCTGTTTGGGGATGCTTTGGGACGCACGGTGCATTCTGAGCAGGGTGTTGAGCCTCTTGAATCGGTGTGTTTCATCAGTGGTTGATGACAAGTGACATTGATTTCTTCTGTTTTCACTTCCACAAAATGCATATGCATTTTAATTGTCGAAATAAGTATTTAAAGTTTTTTTTWAAAACATMAAKTTTTCCAAACAAATTCAAACAAATKCATTAAATGAATGAGAGAAWATAAAAATACAAAAGGAATATAGATATCTTTGGTTGTGACTTGTTGTGGCATGCAGAGCATTTTGTGATATTCTGACTCTGAATGGTCTCTTTCTTTCAGATGGAGCTAAAAGTCATCTCCATGTTGCCTCCTGCATTTCTACTTTCTCCTCACAGAGCTCTCAGGTTTTGYCCATTAAAAGTTCCTGTGTTACCGTGCCAACCTCAGCTGTACTCACATTGGTTACGCACAGAAAATGAAGAAATGGAGAAATGAACTCCAATGTAAGTCTGATGGAGTGAGAAATGGAACATATGTACAGTTGTATTGTTTATGCATGGATCAGGTGCAGTCTTTTGATTTTCAATTTGACATTTTATGTTTTGGCTTTATGAGCTATTCAAAGGGGATTGCTCCGAGCTCGAGCATGCTACCATGGGAAATAATGKGAGTTTGTCTGCGAGGATCGTGTTATTAATAATGATAGAGGTTTCCCTTTGCAAAGTAAATATCTTTCTGGATTTCCTACCGTGCAGACTTGAAATAGACAACATTCGCTAACTAAAAGTAATAGAAAATGTCTCATTTAGCTGGCATAATGCTGTGGGATAATGAACCAAGTCTAGAATTTCTTATGGAAATTGCAAACTTTAGAAGGCTTTTTAAACCTTGAATACACTACAAGTTTGCATTTCCTGCTGTGCAGGAAAATTCTCAGCAACAAAAGAGTGAACAAATGAGGATCCTAAATCTGTAGAGTAAATAGTTTGCGAGCACTATGCGCATGGTCACCTGAAATGAAGTGTTGTTGCAATTTCCAAACGCCTGAAGGTACCACGTTCATCTGTACAAATAATAGTACGCAAGTATAAACACTATGGGACCACGCAGCCATCAAACCGCTCAGGAAGGAGACGCGTTCTGTCTCCTAGAGATGAACGTACTTTGGTGCGAAAAGTGCAAATCAATCCCAGAACAACAGCAAAGGACCTTGTGAAGATGCTGGAGGAAACATGTACAAAACTATCTATATCCACAGTAAAACGAGTCCTAAATCGACATAACCTGAAAGGCCGCTCAGCAAGGAAGAAGCCACTGCTCCAAAACCACCATAAAAAAGCCAGACTATGTTTTGCAACTGCACATGGGGACAAAGATCGTACTTTTTGGAGAATTGTCATGTGGTCTGATGATACAAAAATAGAACTGTTTGGCCATAATGACCATTGTTATGTTTGGAGAAAAAGGGGGAGGCTTGCAAGCCGAAGAACACCATCCCAACCTTGAAGGACGTTGGTGCAGAATCATGTTGTGGGGGTGCTTTTGCTGCAGGAGGGCCTGGAGCACTTCACAAAATAGATGGCATCATGAGGGAGGAAAATTAATTGTTATATATTGAAGCAACATCTCAAGACATAGTCAAAGGTTAAAGCTTGGTCAAAATGGGTCTTCCAAATGGACAATGACCCCAAGCATACCTCCAAAGTTGTGGCAAAATGGCTTAAGTCAAGGTATTGGAGTGGCCATCACAAAGCCCTGACCTCAAACCTATGAATGTTGTGGCAGAACTGAAGAAGCGTGTGCGATCAAGGAGGCCTAGGAACCTGACTAGTTACACCAGCTCTGTCAGGAGGAATGGGCCAAAATTCACCCAACTTATTGTGGGAAGCTTGTGGAAGGCTAACGCAACATTTGGACACAGTTAAACAATTTAAAAGGCAATGCTACCAAATACTAAGTGTATGTAAACTTCTGAACCACTGGGAATGTGATGAAAGAAATAAAAGCTGAAATAAATCATTCTCTCTACTATTATTCTGACATTTCACATTCTTAAAATAAAGTGGTGATCCTAACTGACCTAAGACAGATAATTTTTACTAGGATTAAATGTCAGAAATTGTGAAAAACTGAGTTTAAATGTATTTGGCTAAGGTGTATATAAACTTCCGACTTCAACTGTATATATACATGCAATTAGAAAAAAACTGCTTCAGGAATCGGTGAATACAACACATACTTGCAGGGGAGAGGCGCCTGAGGCAAAACACTTGTTTACCTTTGCAGACTTCTTAAGCTCCCTGTAGCCCTGTACCCAGGACACGCAGGGCAACAGAAGGTGAAAGAAGCACACAGAGACAGTGGAATTGACAGCTAAGGTTAAGGGTCCTCCTCTACATAAAATAATATCAGCTGTGCTAACATCACCACATCACGTCTTCTCCCGTACTAGAAATCAAAACAGGGTTATTTTTCCGCGGCTCTTCCTTCTCGTCTTCGTATTGTAACTCTATACGACTACATTATGACAGTCTGAAGTGACAAATCTCCAGATGGAAGAAGACAACGGGATACGGCCACTTGACCACATCTTCCAAGTGTCCCCCAGCGAGAACCACAACTTTACGCTTCCTGTCAGTGGCGCGACAGATTGCTTGAGAACAACCTGTCAAGATAAGGCTGATATTTCCCTCAAAATAGACTTCATACTTCTAGAATAGAGGCCACGTAGCATTGAACGATAAATATTTACTTCCCTCATACTGACCATGGCAACTGCGAGAAACAATGTCTTAAGGCGCAAAGTCAATGCAAATAACGGTGTATAAAAGATAGTCATTTCATTTTGACTGGTCATTGAGAGAAGTTTGATGTGGTCTTTGAATTGTTCTTGTTCTCGTCTGCATGGCCATACGTTTTCCCTAACTAATGCTACATTGTTCAGTTTCAAAACGGGTTGAATTCAAAATCCCTGTGGGAGGACAGAAGCCTTTTCAGCTTCCTGAGGTGCACCTCAATCTCTCCAATGCAGTCATTATTACAGTGAGTTCTGACTGGGCGCCACACGACACCTCTTTTAAAGGTGAAGAGGGGGTGTACGAAAGTGACAAGGTAAAAACCTTTTAAAAGAACAGCAGGGAGTCGATACAAAAGCTCACACGCTTCATTATGGTCAAGACATGCTTTGTACTGCAAGTTTGTAATTGATTGTCCACCATTAAGCTAATGTGGTACTTATTTTATGTACATCTAGATATACTGTATATGTTGAAAATCCATGGATTCTTCAGGTACAAAGTAAAGAACTGGTTGGACAGTGTCCTGTATGTCTGGCTGTGCACGTGGGACACGTATTCTATTAGGGAAGGTGGTAGGTTGACAGCACAATGGCATGAAATGCTTAAAAATAGCACGTCAAGACATGCACTTTGAATTTCAGTGCAGAATGTTCCATTTGAATACAAAAATACATGAGGGACAGTAAGTGTTGTACAAAAGAACCACATATGGACACACACACACACACACACACACACACACACACACACAGCACACAGACACACACACACACACACACACACACACGCAAGACACACACACACACACACACACACACACTACAACAAGAATAGATACAGTCTGTGTCTTGTTGGCTTTCATCATAGATTTTTAGGATGGAAAATCTGTCAGCACTTCCCACAGTCACATCTTTTTAAGTCATTTATGGTAAATGCCACATTTGTCCATTTGTAACGACGCTGCTCCTACACTATTCAATTGAACAAAAGGAAGGACAAATGAGGAGAGACTGAAATTGTATTTTTGTGTCAAATCGCAAGTTGGCAACCCATCCCTTGCAGGATTAATTGGCACATAAACAAACATTACTGTAACCTGGTTTCCATCTAACTTTTTTATGCAAGTAAAGTACGTTGGATAAAAGAATTGTCACGACAGGCCTGATGGAAACAGCAAATATGTCGGTTAACTTTMCAAATGTCGGCAAAACAAAATATGCTAGGCAAAGTGGGATCTTTTTAAAAATGAATTATGGGAGAAATGGTGGTGGAAATTCAATAATAACAACCCTAGAGCAGTAAAAAAAATATAAAAATAAAAACAGATATAGAAATACAAAAAAAATGAACCAGGAGGAGTTTAAACCCGGTATGGCACAAAGAGAAGATTCAAATGTGAGAAATATACAGTGCATTCGGAAAGTATTCAGACCCCTTGACTTTTTCCACATTTTGTTACGTTACAGCCTTATGGATCCTAAAATGGATTAAACTGTTTTTTTCCTCATCAATCTACACATGATACCCCATAATGAGAAAACAGAAACAGGTTTTCAGAAATGTTTGCAAATATCTAAAAGAAAAACTGAAATATTACATTTACATAAGTATTCAGATGCTTTAATCAGTACTTTGTTGAAGCACCTTTGGCAGCGATTATAGCCTCGAGTCTTCTTGGGTATGACGTTACAAGCTTGGCACACCTGTATTTGTGGAGTTTCTCCCATTCGTCTCTGCAGATCTTCTCAAGCTCTGTCAGGTTGGAAAGGGAGCGTTGCTGCACAGCTATTTTCAGGTCTCTACAGCGATGTTCGATCGGGTTCAAGTCTGGGCTCTGGCTGGGCCACTCAAGGACATTCAGAGACTTGTCCCGAAGCCAGTCATGCGTTGTCTTGGCGGTGTGCTTAGGGTTGTTGTCCTGTGGAAGGTGAACCTTCGTCCCAGTCTGAGGTCCTGAGCACACTGGAGCAGGTTTTCATCAAGGATCTCTCTGTACTTTGCTCCGTTCATCTTTGCCTCAACTGACTAGTCTCCCAGTCCCTGCTGCTGAAAAACATCCCCAAAGCATGATGCTGTCACCACCATGCTTCACCGTAGGGATGGTGCCAGGTTTTCTCCATACGTGGCGCTTGGCATTCAGGCCAAAGAGTTCAATTTTGGTTTCATAGACAAGAGAATCTTGTTTCTTATGGTTTGAGAGTCTTTAGCTGCCTTTTGGCAAACTATAAGTGGGCTGTCATGTGMCTKTWACTGAGGAGTGGCTTCCGACTGGCCACTTCACCATAAAGGCCTGATTGGTGGAGTGCYRCAGAGATGGTTGTCCTTCTGGAAGGTTCTCCCATCTCCACAACTCTGGAGCTCTGTCAGAGTGACCATCATGTTMTTGGTCACCTCCCTAACCAATGMCCTTCTCCCAGATTGCTCAGTTTGGTGGGACAGCCAGCTCTAGGAAAAGTCTTGGCAGTTCCAACTTCTTCCGTTTAAGAATGATGGAGGCCACTGTGCTCTTGGGGACCTTCAATGCTGCAGAAATGTTTTTGGTACCCTTCCCCAGATCTGTGCCTCGTCACAATCCTGTCTCGGAGCTTTACGGACTATTCCTTCAACCTCATGGTTTGGTTTTTGTTCTGACATGCACTGTTAACTGTGTGACCTTATATAGACAGGTGTGTGCCTTTCCAAATCATGTCAAATCAAGTGACTTGACCACAGGTGGAGTCCAATCAAGTTGTAGAAACATCTCAAGGATGATCAATGGAAACAGGATGCACCTGAGCTCAATTTTGTCTCATAACAATATATATTTGATTTTAGATTCTTCAAAGTAGCCACCCTTTGCCTTAATGACACCTTTACACACTCTTGGCATTCTCTCAACCAGCTTCACCTGGAATGCTTTTCCAACAGTCTTGAAGACAGCCTATAGGGAGGAGGTCAGAGACCTGGCCGGGTGGTGCCAGAATAACAACCTATCCCTCAACGTCACCAARACTAAGGAGATGATTGTGGACTACAGGAAAAGGAGGACCTAGCACGCCCCTATTCTCATCGACGGGGCTGTAGTGGAGCAGGTTGAGAGCCACCAAGATAGTAGTGAAGAGAACACGACAAAGCCTATTCCCCCTCAGGAAACTAAAAAGATTGAGATCCTCAAAAGGTTCTACAACTGCAWCATCGAGAGCATCCTGACTGGTTRCATCACTGCCTGGTACGGCAATTGCTCGGCCTCTGACCRCAAGGCACTACAGAGGGTAGTGCGTACGGCCCAGTACATCACTGGGGCTAAGCTGCCTGCCATCCAGGACCTCTACACCAGGTGGTGTCAGAGGAAGGCCCTAAAAATTGTCAAAGACCCCAGCCACCCCAATCATATACTGTTCTCTCTACTACCGCATGGCAAGCGGTACCGGAGTGCCAAGTCTAGGATAAAAAGGCTTCTCAACACTTTTTACCCCCCAAAGCCATAAGACTCCTGAACAGGTAATCAAATGGCTACCCGGACTATTTGCATGTGTTGGCCCCCCCAACCCCCCCACCCCCCACCCACCCACCCCTCTTTCTATGCTGCTGCTACTCTCGGTTTCATATATGCAAAGTCACTTTAACTATACATTTATGTACATACTACCTCAATTGGGCCAACCAACCAGTGCTCCCGCACATTGGCTACCCGGGCTATCTGCATTGTGTCCCACCACCACCCGCCCCTCTTTTACGCTACTGCTACTCTCTGTTCATCATATATGCATAGTCACTTAACCATATCTACATGTACATACTACCTCAATCAGCTGACTAACCGGTGCCTGTATGTAGCTCTCTACTGTATAAAACCTGTCTTTTTACTGTTGTTTTATTTCTTTAGCTACTATGTTCACCTAATACCTTTTTTGCACTATATGGTTTAGAGCCTGTAAGTAAGCATTACACTGTAAGGTCTACACCTGTTGTATTCGGTGCACGTGACAAATAAACTTTGATTTGAGAAGTTCCCACATATGCTGAGCACTTGTTGGCTGCTTTTCCTTCACTCTGTGGTCCAACTCATCCCAAACCATCTCAATTGGGTTGAGGTCGGGTGATTGTGGAGGCCAGGTCATCTGATGCAGCATTGCATCACTCTCCGTCTTGGTTAAATAGCCCTTACACAGCCTGGAGGTGTGTTGGGTCATTGTCCTGTTGAAAAACAAACGATAGTCCCGCTAAGTGCAAACCATATGGGATGGTTTATCGCTGCAGAATGTTGTGGTAGCCATTCTGGTTAAGTGTGCCTTGAATTCTAAATAAAATCACTGACAGTGTCACCAGCAAAGTACCCCCACACCATCACACCTCTTCTTCCATGCTTCTCGTTCGGAACCACACATGCGTTCACCTACTCTGCATCTCGCAAAGACACGGCATTTGGAACCAAAAATCTCAAATTTGGACTCATCAGATCAAAGGACAGATTTCSACAGGTCTAATATTCATTGCTCGTGTTTCTTGGCCCAAGCAAGTCTCTTCTTATTATTGGTGTCCTTTAGTAGTGGTTTATTTGCAGTAATTCGACCATGAAGGTCTGATTCACGCAGTCTCATCTGAACAATTGATGTTGAGATGTGTCTGTCACTTGAACTCTGTGAWGCATTTATTTGGGCTGCAATTTCTGAGACTGGTAACTCTAATGAACTTATCCTCTTCAGAAGAGGTTCCTCTGGATCTTCCTTTCCTGTGGCGGTCGTCATGAGAGCCAGTTTCATGGTAGTGCTTGATGGTTTTTGCGACTGCACTTACAGAAACGTTCAAAGTTTTACCAGAAATGTTCCATATTGACTGACCTTCATGTCTTAAAGTAATGATAGACTGTTGTTTCGCTTTCCTTATTTGAACTGTTCTTGCCATAATAAGGACTTGGTCTTTTACCAAATAGGCTATTTTCTCTAAACCACCCCTACCTTGTCACAACACAGCTGATTGGCTCAAATTCATTAAGAAGGAAAGAAATTCCACACCTGTTCATTTAAATACATTCCAGGTGACTACCTCATGAAGCTGGTGAGAGAATGCCATGAGTGTGCAAAGCTGTCATCAAGGCAAAGGGTGGCTAATTTGAATAATCTCATAAATGGAATATATTTTGACTTGTTTCACACTTTTTTGGTTACTACATTATTCCATGTGTGTTATTTCATGGTGTTGATATCTTAACTATTATTCTGGAGTGTAGAAAATAGTACAAATAAAGAAAAACCCTTGAATGAGTAGGTGTGTCCAAACTTTTGACTAGTACTGTGTACAGTCGTGGCCAAAGGTTTTGAGAATGACACAAATATAAATTTTCACAAAGTCTGCTGCCTCAGTTTGTATGATGGCAATTTGCATATACTACATAATATTCTGAAGAGTGATCAGATGAATTGCAATTAATTGCAAAGTCCCTCTTTGCCATGCAAATGAACTGAATCCCCAAAAAACATTTCCACTGCATTTCAGCCCTGCCACAAAAGGACCAGCTGACATCATGTCAGTGATTCTCTCGTTAACATAGGTGTGAGTGTTGACGAGGATAAGGCTGGAGATCACTCTGTCATGCTGATTGAGTTYGAATAACAGACTGGARGCTTCAAAAGGAGGGTGGTGCTTGGAATCATTGCTCTTCCTTGGTTACCTGCAAGGAAACACGTGCTGTCATCATTGCTTTGCACAAAAAGGGCTTCACAGGCAAGGATATTGCTGCCAGTAAGATTGCACCTAAATCAACCATTTATCGGATCATCAAGAACTTCAAGGAGAGCGGTTCAATTGTTATGAAGAAGGCTTCAGGGCGCCCAAGAAAGTCCAGCAAGCGCCAGGACCGTCTCCTAAAGTTGATTCAGCTGCGGGACCGGGGYACCACCAGTACAGAGCTTGCTCAGGAATGGCAGCAGGCAGGTGTGAGTGCATCTGCACGCACAATGAGGCGAAGACTTTTGGAGGATGGCCTGGTGTCAAGAAAGGCAGGAAAAAAGCCACTTCTCTCCAGGAAAAACATCAGGGACAGACTGATATTCTGCAAAAGGTACAGGAATTGGACTGCTGAAGACTGGGGTAAAGTCATTTTCTCTGATGAATCCCCTTTCCGATTGTTTGGGGMATCCAGAAAAAAGCTTGTCCGGAGAAGAAAAGGTGAGCGCTACCATCAGTCCTGTGTCAACAGTAAAGCATCCTGAGACCATTCATGTGTGGGGTTGCTTCTCAGCCAAGGGAGTGGGCTCACTCACAATTTTGCCTAAGAACACAGCCGCATAAAGAGAGCAACTTCTCCAACCATCCAGGAAAGTTTTGGTGACGAACAAATGCCTTTTCCCAGCATGATGGAGGCACTTGCCATAACACCAAGGCAAAGTGATAACTAAGTGTCGTGGGAACAAAACATCGATATTATTGGTGCCTGGCCAGAAAGTTCCCCGACCTTATATCACATTGAGAACATTGTGGTCAATCCTCAAGGAGCGGGTGACAAACAAAATCCCAACAGAATTCTGAACAAACTCCAAGCATTGATTATGCAAGATGGCGACTGTAAGTTCGGATGTGGCCCTAAGAGATTAAATTGACAGCATGCCAGGGCAGATTGCAGAGGTCTTGAAAGAAGGGTCAAAAAAAACCTGCAAATTGCACTCTTTGCATCAACTTCATGTAATGTGTCAATAAAAGCTTTGACCTTATGAAATGCTTGTAATTATAGCTTCAGTATTCCATAGTATCATGTACAAAAATATCTAGGAACTAGAGCGAGCAGACTTTTGAATAATTTATATTTGTGTCATTCCTCAAACTTTTGGCTAACTGTATATACAGTTGAGTCAAAAGTTTACATCACCTTAGCCAAGTACATGTTAAACTCAGTTCGACAATTCCCTGACATTTAATAGAGTAAAAACTCCCTGCTTAGGTAGTTAGGATGCAACCTTATTTTAAGAATGTGAAAATGTAGAATAATAGTAGAGAGAATGATTTCATTTAGCTTATTTCTTATCAATCACATTCCAGTGGGTTGGAAGTTAACAATACAACTCTACATTAGTATTTGGAGGCATGGCTTTAAATTGTTTAAACTTGGATTCAAATGTTACAGGTGACCTTTCACAAGTCGTTACCACAATAAGTTGGGTGAATTGTGGGCCCTTCTCTGACGAGCTGAGTGTACTGAGTCGGTTCTTAGCTCCTTGTCTCACACACGCTTTGCCACCAATGTTCTATGTTGAGGTCAAGGGCTTGTGATGGGACACTTCCAATTTCTTGATTGTTGTCGCTTAGCCAATTATGCACAACTTTGGAGTTTATGCTTGGTGTCATTAGTCCAATTTGAAAACCATTTGATTTGCCGACAAGCTTCGTGACTGATGTCTGAATATCCGGCTTCAATATATCCACATCATTTTCTACTATGATGTCATCTATTTTGTGAATGCACGTAGCCCTCTGCAGCAAAGACCGCCACAACATAAGCTTGGGCCATCGTCCCGTGCTTTCAAGGCTGGGATGGTGTTCTTCGGTTGCAAGCTTCCCGCTTTGTTCCTCCGAAACAATAAACGATGGTCATTATGGCCAAACAGATTCTATTTTTGTATCATCAGAAACCAGATGAAATGGCTCCGAAAAAGGAGCTTGTGTCCCATGTGCATTTGCAAAAACGTAGGTCTGGTTTTTTATGCGGTTTTGGAGCAGTGGGCTACTTCCTTGCTGAGCGGCCTATCAGGTTATGATGCGATATAGGGACCCGTTTTACTGATATAGTATAGTTTTGGTACTGTTTACGTTCAGATATCTTCAACAAAGGTTTCTTTGCTTGTTGGTTCGGGATTGATTTGGCATACTTTCGCACCAAAGTCAGTTCGATTCTTAGGAAGACCAGAAAGCGTTCCTCTTCTCGAGAGGGTGTGACGCTTGCATGGTCCATGGTGTTTAACTTGCGGATACTATTGTTTGTACAGATAAAAAGAGGCGTGGTACCTTCAAGACGGTTGGAATTGCTCTCAAGGATGAAAGCAACTTGTGGAGAGTCTTAAAATTTCTTTTCTGAGGTCCTTGGTTGATTTCTTGATTTTCGCCATGATGAGTCAGAGCAAAGAGACTGCGCTTTGAGGTAGGCTTGAAACATCCACAGGAGACACCTCCAAAATTGACTCAAAATTATGTAATTAGCCTATCATAAGCTTCTAAAGCCATGACACATTTATTCTGGAATTGTCATGCTGTTTAAAGGCACAGTCACCTATGTAATGTAAACTTCTGACCCACTGAAATTGTGATACAGTGAATATATAAGTGAAATAATCGTCTGTAAAGCAATTGTTGGGAAAAAATCTATTGTGTCATGCATAGTAGATGTCTAACGACTTGCAAAAATATAGTTTTTACAGAAATTTGTGGAGTGGTTGAAAAAACTAGTTTTAATGACTCCCAACCTAAGTGTATGTAAACTTCCGACTTCAACTGTATGCATAAATGTGTGTGTGTGTATAACATGTGTGTGTGTACCTGTTAGAAATTGGGGGCATCCTGGGATGTTCTTTTGTATGTGATTGCTGAAAGAGTGAGTTAGCTAGCCTCTGCTAATTCACATGTATTTCCATGCCGTCTACAAATCACAAATCTACAGCCATCAACATACTGTTGTCCTGAACGTCTAATGTGCTTCCTATGTCTATCGTCAGAATAAACACCAATCAACTGGGATGGCTGGCTGGATAATCCTTAAAACACAATGCAAGAGAGTTACGAAGTATCATCATGTCTGTTACACTGGTGCTGAGACCAGTCTTCTTGTCTTTGCAAGACAGCTGTTACACTGGTGCTGAGACCAGTCTTCTTGTCTTTGCAAGACAGCTGTTACACTGGTGCAGAGACCAGTCTTCTTGTCTTCGCTGGACAGCTGTTACACTGGTGCAGAGACCAGTCTTTGGATTGCTGACGCTGTTACATCTGGTGGCATGAGACCATGTCTTCTTGTTCGTGGACATGCGTTGACGTGTGCTGAGACAGGTCTTTCTGTTCGCTGGACAATCTGTTTACTGTGGAGACAGTCTTCTTGTCTTCGCTTGGACACTGTTACACTGGTGAGACCAGTCTTTCTAGTCTTTCTTGGACATGTTAGCATCGTGTGCGAATCCAGGTCTTCTTGTCTTCTCGGCACATCTGTTACAACTGTGCGGACAGTCTTCTTGTATTCGTGACAGCTGTTGACATCAATGCCAAGACCAGTCTTCTTGTCTTCGCTGGACAGCTGTTTCATTTGTTGTGTGTGACACAAAGCTTTCCATTTGTCAAATTGTCCCAGACAGTCCTCTCCACACATCCACAATGTACACAACAACCTACAGCAGTTTCATGCCGGCAAACTGCCCCAATTATTCTCTCAATAACATCCTGTGTTGCGTGTGGTTCTTGTTAAAAAGTGACTACATAGCGATATCGGGAAAAAAATACTTCATTATCTGTGACCAAATGTAGCTGTCTATGACAGCTCATATCATTATTATGACAGGGATATGTACCATGAGCCTTTGCAAGTACTGTTACCAGACCACCGTTAGCAGCATTGCTATGCACTGAGGATCAGTGACCTGCAGTGACAAGCAGACMTTACAGTGACCTTAGTGAGGGGGGCTGCCAAGCTGAGGCACTGGCAGATCTCTCCAAGCCACGAGGTGAGTCAGCCCGATGACAGATGTCATTTCTAACGGGCCATAAGACTGGGCGCTAGACAGCCATCCTGACATTATCAATAATAAATCAAGCGTACACTGTGGCTGAAAACACAACACTGTTTTCAACCCGTAGTCTTTACACAGCAAACAGGGGACGTCCTGAGGACATTAGGCAATGCTCCCATTAGGTCCCTTAAGGAATTCGGCGCGACCTTATCCCTCTGACATTCTGAGAACGTTCTAAGAACGTTGTGTGATGGTCCCAAGGGAACGTTCTCTGGGGGACCTTTGTCTAGTTCCCTGTAAGTTTCTATAACGTCATAGTGGCCCATGTCAGGACCTTTTTAGGACGTTCTCAGGACGTACATTTGACTAATCCTTAGGACGTCGCATGATGGTCCCAAGGCAACGTTCTGAGAGACCTTTTTCTAATCCCTGGTTTGTCCCTGGGACTTCCCCGTCGATGTTCTTGGGACGTTGTGTCATGGTCTGAAGCTCTGAAGCTCCCCTGATTGTCTCAGGTGTCCCAAATCATTATAAGTACAGTAATGAGATGGTATCAGGGTTTTAAGGTAAGTGCTACACTGTTCAGCTAAAATAGTGTACAAATCTTTAATCAATGACAATATGATTACATTTGACATGACCAGTGAGTACCAGTGACCAGGAGTCCACTACACATGCCTTACCTATAATACATCTTTGCACTTAACAAAATAGTATTTTAATTGCACATTCACGTTAACTTTCAGAAATCTTCATTTTCAAAACGCAGACCATTTCACCTGTGATTTATATTGAAAGGCAAGTGTTTTTTTTTCYTAAACTATAGTTTTCCATCGCACAAAATACATTAGTGCAACACCTTTGGCAGAAAATAGCTTCATTTTCATCAGAAAAGTGCAAAGCTATTTGGCTAGCAGTCACACAAGTAAATTAGCTGCAAAAAAAACGATGCATGGCCACCATATTTATAATGTTTATCATAGAAATAAGGCACCCAGCWTCATTTCCAAATGTTCTGCTTGAAGTTAGCCTTGCATTTTACCAGAGAAAAGTACACAGAGAAAAATACTGGAGAAAAGTAGCTACACAAGTAGCTGTCTGCTGATAGAATGCCATTCCTGAATGGGGGAATAACTACAAGAGCAAAGATTTCTCATCTGAGTGGAGAAGTGCAACTGAAGCACAAAATGAGTGGAGCAGAAATTACAATAAGAAGCATTTTAGATGTGCGTTAACAAACCTCTTATGAAAAGAAGATTGCAGCCAGTGTGCATTATACCTGCAGTATGCTGCAAATACTGCATCCAAAATAACACTGTTTGTTTTACTGCAGTAATGTTGCAGTGTAACTGCAGTTATTTTGCAATTACTGCATCCAACATACCACAGTCRACTACAGTTACTGCACTTTTACTGCAGTATCAAAACTGCAATCTTTTTTTGTAAGGTATTTTCTGGTGTGAAAATGCAGAATTCTGCATTAACATTAACATGACCCCTGATTTATCAGTTAACCTGACTATTCTCTCATTGATTTCATTTTCTTGTTTCAGCAATGTTAGTTTGGGTTTTTAGTTGTCTAATGTTGCTGGGGCATATTATTCTGTTGTAATATCACTCCTGAATCACTATGATAAATATAACAGTTTTTCCTTGAGTGTATTTTTAACAGAGCTGAAATGTACTTTRAAGTGCAGAGTGTTGTGATAATCCTTCAGGTGCAATCGGTGCTTGATACAGACATGGTGGCATAGCAGGGAGATTGGAATGCTGTGAACCAAGAGGTTGTCAGTTCAAATCCCAGGTGAGGACATGTTAAATAATAATGACTGTATGAATAAACATATACAGAGCAGCTTACTGTACCTGTATACAGCCAACCTGTAAATTGCACAACTACCTCATCCCCATATTGTTATTTATCTTCTTGCTCTTTTACACCCCAGTATTTATACTTGCGCATCATCATCTGCACATCTATCACCCCAGTGTTAATGCTAAATTGTAATTATTTCGCCTCTATGGCCTATTTATTGCCTTTACCTCCCTAATATTCTACATTTGCACACACTATACATAGATTGTTCTATTGTGTTATTGACTGTATGTTTGTTTATGTGTAACTCTGTGTTGTTGTTTTTGTTGCACTGCTTTGCTTTATCTTGGCCAGGTCGCAGTTGTAAATAAGAATTTGTTCTCAACTGGCCTATCTGGTTCAATAAAGAATACATTTAAAAAAGATGCCGTATTATTGCACCTTGACAACGTAGCACAATCCCTTCCTAATGTATTAAGTATATTCAGACAATTCARCAGTCTATCAAGTTATAAGATTAACCTCACTAAATCATCTCTGTTTCCACTTGAGGGAATATTCAATCTCACTATGCATAGAATCGAAAGATATCGATTGTGAAACATTTTAAATACCTGGACATTGATATTTTTCCCTCTCAGATGAAATTGTTTTCGAAGAACTACAAACAAGTCACAATTGCAATTATAGCAGACCTCAACAGATGGTTTAATCTAACATTACCTTTAGCAGGTCCAATTTCAATTGTCAAAAATGAATGTCTTGCCTATACTCAATATCTTTGTAAGCATGCTTCCTTTGCCCACGCCATTAAGGTACTGGGAAAATATTAAAAGTTCAGTCTTGAATTTTATATGGAAAGGGCTATTCAGGCTATGCTCAAACCACACCCCCCAACCCGAGCACTCCGTTCTGCCACCACAGATCTCTTGGCCCTCCCACCCCTACGGGGGGGGGGGGCAGCTCCCGCTCAGCCCAGTCCAAGCTCTTCTCTGCTCTGCCACCTCAGGTTTCTTGGCCCTCCCACCCCAACGGGAGGGCAGCTCCCGCTCAGCCCAGTCCAAGCTCTCCTCTGTCCTGGCACCCCAATGGTAGAACCATCTTCCCATTGAAGTCCCTGCCAATCTCCCCATCACTTTACTGATAGCTATGTTATTGAGGAAAACKGTACTTTCTATGCCTGTGATATGTGGTTGTCCCAACTAGCTATCTTAAGATGAACGCACTAACTGTAAGTCGCTCTGGATAAGAGCGTCGGCTAAATGACTAAAATGTAAATGAAAMGTCCCAGAACTAAAATGACTACACTCCAGCAACCCAAAGGTTTTGGGGGTCAAGGTTAACCCAACTTCAAGTTAAATGCTTTGTTGTCTCTGGTGCTCCACCCACTTAAGAAATGGCTTGATCAAGATAAATGTCTTCTTTGGTTGGAAACGGAGGAAAATAGTGTCAACATTTACAATGAAAGATGTTCTATTCTCTGCCTTATCTCCTAAGTTTTGACGTACTCAGTTTAGACCAATCATCGGCCACTCAAAACAGACCTGGCAACTGGTAATTGGGTAATTGGGAAGTGCGATAGCATACCCCCAGATCCCCATTAGCTGTTGCCAAGGCAGCAGCTATTCTTCCTGGGGTCCAAACACATCAAGACACAACAGTGCATCATGTAACATTGCTGCACCGCTACATACATCAAATCTAATTGTATTGGTCACATACACAAATTTAGCAGATGTTATTGCGAAATGCTTGTGATTCTAGCTCCAACAGTGCAGTAGTATCTAACATTTCACAACAATACACACAAATTTAAAAGTAAAAGAATGGAAATAAGAAATATATAAATATTAGGACTAGCAATGTCGGAGTGGCATTGACTAAAAAGAGATGAGTAAAGCAGTATGTAAACATTATTAAAGTGACTAGTGTTCCATTATTAAAGTGGCCAGTRATTCCATTTCTATCTATATAGGACAGCATATACAGTTGAAGTCAAAAGTTTACATACACCTCAGCCAAATACATTTAAACTCAGTTTTTCACAATTCCTGACATTTAATCCTAGTAAAAGCTCCCTGTCTTAGGTCAGTTAGGATCACCACTTTATTTTAAGAATATGAAATGTCAGAATAATAGTAGAGAGAATGATTTATTTCAGCTTTTATTTCTTTCATCACATTCCCAGTGGGTCAGAAGTTTACATACACTCAATTAGTATTTGGTAGCATTGCCTTTAAATTGTTTAACTTGGGTCAAACGTTGCAGGTAGCCTTCGACAAGCTTCCCACAATAAGTTGGGTGAATTTTGGCCCATTCCTCCTGACAGAGCTGTGTAACTGAGTCAGGTTTGTAGGCCTTGCTTGCACACGCTTTTTCAGTTCTGCCCACAACATTTCTATAGGATTGAGGTCAGGGCTTTGTGATGTCCACCCCAATACCTTGACTTTGTTGATATAGGACTTGTTTTACTGTGGATATAGATACCTTTGTACCTGTTTCTTCCAGAATCTTCACAAGGTCCTTTGCTGTTGTTCTGGGATTGATTTGCACTTTTCACACCAAAGTACGTTAATCTCTAGGAGACAGAACACGTCTCCTTCCTGAGCGGTATGGCGGCTGTGTGATCCCATGGTGTTTATACTTGCGTACTATTGTTTGTACAGATGAGCATGGTACCTTCAAGCGTTTGGAAATTGCTCCCAAGGATGAACCAGACTTGTGGAGGTCTACAATTTTTTTCTGAGGTCTTGGCTGATTTCTTTTGATTTTCCCATTTTCCCACTGAGTTTGAAGGTAGGCCTTGAAATACATCAACAGGTACACCTCCAATTGACTCAAAGGATGTCAATTAGCCTATCAGAAGCTTCTAAAGCCATGACATAATTTTCTGGAATTTTCCATGCTGTTTAAAAAAGCACAGTCAACTTAGTGTATGTAAACTTCTACCCACTGGAATGTTGATACAGTGAATTATAAGTTAAATAATCTGTCTGTAACATTGTTGGAAAAATTACTTGTTCATGCACAAAGTAGATGTCCTAACCAACTTGCCAAAACTATAGTTTGTTAACAAGAAAATTTGTGGAGTGGTTAAAAAACGAGTTTCATGACTCCAACTACGTGTATGTAACTTCCGACTTCAACTGTATGTGGCAGGGTCCAAAGTCAATCACAGATTACAAAAAGAAACCAGCCCCGTCGCGCGGACATCGACGTATTGCTCGCAGACAAATTAAACGCTCCTTTGCTCGCTTTGAGGACAATGCAGTGCCACTGACACGGCCCGCTACGAAAGCCTGTGGGCTCTCATTCTCCCTGGCCAACGTGAGTAAAACATTAAACGTGTTAACCCTCGCAAGGCTGCCGCCCAGACGGCATCCCTAGCTGCGTTCTCAGAGCATGCGCAGGCCAGCTGGCTGTGTGTTTTGGACATATTCAACCAATCCTATCCCAGTCTGTTGTCCCCACATGCTTCAAGATGGCCACCATTTTCCTGTTCCCAAGAAAGCTAAGGTAACTGAGCTAAACGACTACCGCCCTGTAGCACTCACTTCTGTCATCATGAAGTGCTTTGAGAGACTAGTCAAGGATCATATCACCTCCACCCTACCTGATACCCTAGACCACTCCAATTTGCTTACCGCCCCCAATAGTGCAATCGCCATCACACTGCACACTGCCCTATCCCATCTGGACAAGAGGAATACCTATGTAAAATGCTGTTCATTGACTACAGCTCAGCATTTAACACCATAGTACCCATAGTACCCACCAAAACTTGCATTAAGCTCGAGACCCTGGGTCTCGACCCCGCCCTGTGCAACTGGGTCCTGGACTTCCTGACAGCCACCCCAGGTGGTGAAGTAGGAAACAACATCTCCACCCCCTGATCCTCAAACACTGCGCCCCACCAAGGGTGCGTTTTCTCTCCTGTACTCCCTGTTCACCCATGACTGCGTGGCCATGCACGCTTCCAACTCAATCATCAAGTTTGCAGACGACACTACAGTGGTAGGCCTGATTACCAACAACGACGAGACGGCCTACAGGGAGGAGGTGAGGGCCCTTGGACTGTGGTATCAGGAAAATAACCTCTCACTCAACGTCAACAAAACAAAGGAGATGATCGTGGACTTCAGGAAACAGCAGAGGGAGCACCCCCCATCCACATCGACGGGACAGTAGTGGGGAATGTGGAAAGTTAAGTTCCTCGGCGCACACATCACAGACAAACTGAAATGGTCCACCCACACAGACAGTGTGGTGAAGAAGGCACAACAGCACCTCTTCAACCTCAGGAGGCTGAAGAAATGTGGCTTGTCATCTAAAACACTCAAACTTTCACAGATGCACAATGGAGAGCATCCTGTCGGGATGTATCACCGCCTGGTACGGCAATTGCACTGCCCTCAACCGCAAGGCTCTCCAGAGGGTAGTGGGGTCTGCACAACGCATCACCGGGGGCAAACTACCTGCCCTCCAGGACACCTATAGCACCCGATGTCACAGGAAGGCCAAAAAGATCATCAAGGACAATAACCACCCGAGCCACTGCCTGTTTACCCCGCTATCATCCAGAAGGCGAGGTCAGTACAGGTGCATCAAAGCTGGAACTGAGAGGCTGAAAAACAGCTTCTATCTCAAGGCCATCAGACTGTTAAACAGCCATCACYAACACAGAAAGGCTGCTGCCAACATACAGACTCAAAATCTCTGTCCACTTAAATATATGGACTGACTAAAGGTATCACGAGTCACTTTAAATAACGCCACTTTAATAATKTTTACATATCCTACATTACTCATCTCATATGTATATACTATATTCTAAACCATCTACTGCATCTTGCCTATGCCTCACGCCATTGCTCATCCATATATTTATATGTACATATTCTTATTCATCCCTTTACATTTGTGTGTATTTGTGTGTATAAGGTAGTTGTTGTGAATTTGTTAGATTACTTGTTAGATATTACTGCATCGTTCTAATTGGAAGCACAAGCATTTTGCTACACTCGCATTAACGAATTCCCTTGCCTAAACCATGTGTATAAAGCCACCCCCTTATATCACTATCACACCGCCATCTCTCAACAATCGCCGCACCGAATGCCACATGGTGAACCTGAAGACATTAACAATCGGCCTAACCCCATCGCTAGTAATCCAGTCGTACCATTAAACATCTGGAGCGACACCCATGTGTATGTGACCTGCCGCCCATGCTAAACATGCACATTCTACAGTCAACTCATCACCCAAACAATCGTGCCCACAATTAGTACCGTGTTGAGCGACACTTGGACCGCAGCACTGATAAACATCTGCCACACCCGTCCACTCCACCCCCCATGTGCATGTAAACTCTACAGTCACAGCGTGAGACCATTAACATCTGCTAACCATGTTATGTGCCATTAACAATGCTCTAACCATGTGTAGTGACCATAACATCTGCTAACCATGTTATGTGACCATTAACATCTGCTAACCATGTGTAGTGACCATTAACATCTGCTAACCATGTGTAGTGACCATTAACATCTGCTAACCATGTGTATGTGAGAAACCGAATTAACATCTGCTAACCATGTGTATGTGACCAATAACATCTGCTAACCATGTGTATGTGACCATTAACATCTGCTAACCATGTGTATGTGACCATTAACATCTGCTAACCATGTGTATGTGACCATTAACAATCTGCTAACCATGTGTTATGTGACCATTAACATCTGCAGACCATGACAGTGTAGTGACCAAACCCAAACAATAATCCAGAACCAAAGCACCAAACAATGTGATGTGACCATTAACATCTGCTAACCAGTGTATGTGACCATTAACATCTGCTAACCATGTGTATGTGAGACACATTAACATTGTCTAACCATGTGTATGTGACCATTAACATCTGCTAACCATGTGTAATGTGACCACCATTAACATCTCTAACCATGTGTATGTGACCATTAACATCTGCTAACCATGTGTATAAAATCGCAACATGTGACCATTAACATCTGCTAACCATGTGTATAGTGGCACACTAACATCTGCTAACCATGGTTATGTGACCATTAACATCTGCTAACCATGTGTATGTGACCATTAACATCTGCTAACCTGATGTCCTCAGTATGGACCATTAACATCTGCTAACATGTGTAGCACATGTGACCATTTAACATTATTAACATTGTGATTGTATATTATGAGAGATGTATGAAGTGATATGATCCTTATCTAGCTCTCAAAGCACTACATGATGACAGAGTGAGTGCTACGTTACCTTTGTTAGTTCAGCCACCTTTGCTTCTTGGTACAGGACAATGGTGGACATCTTGAAGCAAGTGGGGACAGCAGACTGGGATATGAGAGATTGAATATGTCCGTAAACTGGTCTGCGATGCTGGCTGGAAATATCACACAAAAAAACAATAATAATGCAAAGTTGCTTAGGAGCTAGAAGCAGAGCTGCCATAGTCTGTCGGTGCCATCAACAACAATACCACAATGTACGTGTGTGGATGCGTGTGTCTGTACCCGTGTGTGTGTCTCTTCACAGCTCACCCATGTTCCATAAGGTGTATTTATCTGTTTTTTAAAAATCTGATTCTACTGCTTGCATCAGTTACCTGATGTGGAATAGAGTTCCATGTAGTCATGGCTCTTTGTAGTACTGTGCGCCTCCCATAGTCTGTTCTGGACTTGGGATTGTGAAGAGACCTCTGGTGGTATGTATTGTGGGGGTTAGCATGGGTGTCTGAGCTGTGTGCTAGTAGGTTAAACAGACAGTTTGGTGCATTCAGCTTGTCAACACTACTTACAAAAAACAAGTAGTGATGAAGTCAATCTCTCCTCCACTTTGAGCCATGAGAGATTGACATGCATATCATTTAATGTTTGCTCTCCATGTACATTTAAGGGCTAGCCATGCTGCCATGTTCTGATTTTAAATCATCCAATTTTAATTTCCCCCCCAAAATGAAACAATGGTCTGAACAAGGAATTCATAAAGTTTCGGACCAAATTGAATGATGACGGTTTATTATCATTTCATGAACTAAAGAAATAGATATAATTAACCTGGTTCATCCTTATATAATTTTTTTTTACAATTAAGAACCTCTATGCACACTTATTGAGTCCTTTGAAGTCAACCACTCCCATTCCATCCACTATTGAGTTTTTAGGTAGCCGTAACCCAAGTGGAGGTTTTGTACCCAAACAATATAAAAAAAACTTCTAGAAGCCCTCCGTGRACCATTGGGAATAGATACGGTATGGAACACAGATCTTTAAAGACTACAAAGAAAATACTGATTGGAAAAGAGTCTGGAAMTATATMCCAATGTCTTCCCGAAATTTGAATCATCAACTAATACACTACAATTTAATTCACAGATTGTATTTGAATCCAYGGAAAAGCTGCCAATTTAAACTTGCTCCTATTCCAAATTGTCTGTTGTGTTCTCAAAGAAATATTGGAACTTACATGCATATGATGTGGGACTGCCCCAGTGTGAAAACCTTTTGGTCACAGGTTTCCAGGTCTCTATCGAGCATAGTTGGTGTTCCCTTTTACTATCTCGCCAATATATTATCGTTGAACGATGGCTCTTCACTGACTCACAGTACCCCAGAAACGAGTACGGTTGTCCGGACGGACGGCGGCAAAAAGGATGTTAGTGACCAGAAGGAAGCCTCCACAAACTCAGCATAACTCAATGGCTACAAAACTTATTTGACGTTCTTTCACTAGAGCTCTCCATTGCTCGTGTGAACAGCGGCAAATAAATAACATTAGATACATTCAATAGAGCAGTAAAAAGGTCAAAAGCTTATTATAAGTTAATGKAATGTAGTCATGTTTGAATTTATCAATAGTTTTTTGAATATCTGTATCGAACATCAATGTATGCAGTCGGATTGTCGTGGGAGGGGGGAGGTAGTGGGGAGGAAGGGAGGGGGGGAATAGGAATGGGTCGCACCTGCTGAGAAGGGGGAGGGAGAGGGGAGATGGGCAAGACATGACAAATATTGCTTTTTATTTTGTTTAGTATTTTACTGTTTTTTAATGTATTATTTGAATATTATTGCCTGTCTGATCGGAAACCCTCACAAATTTAAAAACACTATGTTAAAAGCAATGTGTGTGTGTGTGTGTGTGTGTGTGTATATGTGTGTGTGTGTGTGTGTGTGGGGGAACTAGACAAAAACCTCCAGGGAACCATGACAGCATCCTGATGGCTTTAGGCAACCATTTCATGACGTCCCGGGGATGTCCTAACGACACATTATTGTTTGCAGGGTAGCAAGTGTGAAATGAATGGGTGTGTATTTTGGGTCGTTGAAACGTTTAATAATGCTGCTGGGATAATCATCACTTAGCATCGGACATAAATTCTCATTAGTAGTTGTACATCTTGTGTTTGATATCGGTGTCAGGTTACAGTCATTGTAAACACTTCTGCTGTATGTGAACAATGTTGTCACACATTTATATCACGTAAACCAGTATTTACATTYGCTGGGTATCGGTTGTCATGTCTTGTGTTGCGATGCTTGTATCGGTATTATGATCGTTTAAACCTTGAACTTTACACTAGGCTTGTCATTAGTAGATGGCTGTAACTGCCATCATGTCAATACTTTTATCATTTATATTCTGAGGTGTAATCGGGAATAGGAGGCTCACAGGTTGCTTTTCTTTATCATCAATCATTCATCATTAATCACGTCAACGATGACACTAAAGTGCTTGGCTTGCAGCTCTGTCCATCTCGTTTTAAACTGCATTGTCAATTACGTCTTTTCACCATTAATTAATATCCAATACGAATCAGAATTGTGATCGTTTGTKTAACAAACGGAATTTTCAACTGGGGTTGAATCGACGCTCTACTCAACGTAAAGCGGTGACACCGAGCAATTGACAAATGAAGGGCATATGTGCTCAATGGCCTACTTGAATGCTAGTGTAACTGATGGCTGCATCAATCACTGGAATGTCATTATTCAAAAGAACTTTGTCAAAAGTGGGCCGAAGGAGAACTTTGTGACATTGCGTTTGATACATGATGGTGGATGATAGATTCTAGTTCGGGCGAGGCTTTTAACCATGAAAATGTTTTAAACTTGGGTGAAATGAATGTCATTGCCGTATAGCTAAAATTAACATTTGACAAACATGTCCTCAAGCAGAATCAACAATGGCGAGAAGCAGTACCTCAGGCTCTACATAGTTAAAATATAGCTTTATGGGTGACCCAATTTGTAGCTTTTTGGGTGACCCAACCAAATTCACATAGAAATGTGTTTTATAGATTTGTCATTCTCATTGATAACAAGTCTAAGAAACTGTAGATCTGTTCTATGTGCGTTATTTCTATGCTTCCCCAGTTTAAGCTTTGTTTTTGCGTATTTTACTTTCGGTTTTGTACAACAGCTTCAAACAGCTGAAAACACAATATTTGTGGTTATGGAATATGTATTTCACAGCGGTTTAGATGGTACAATGATTCTCTACACTGAGCTTGCTTGTTTCGTCACATAAACTGAAATTGGGCGAACTATTTGAATTTTAGCAACCAGGAAATGGCAGAGCGATTTCTGCATAGTGCACCTTTAACACATATAATCTTAAATTGTTGTGAAATAACTCACGAGCACCTCTTTATATGTATGAAGGGAGGTGGTGACTTATATCTTCATGAAATGGAGGAACAGATGGTAGTGAAAATCACAGGTCTGGTTTTTGTTGTGCTGCATTTTATAACTTCAGGAGTGTATTATACACATGCTACGTTAGCTTACAGGTATGGTTACCAAAAACTGCATGATGATTCGTCATTATAAGTTATTGCACACTCAGAAATATGAAGCAATCATGAGGTCTCACAACTGAGCAACCAGTATTGGTAAGCACACCGTTAAATCCGTAAAAGCCAAAYACACGTTAATGATGGAAACTTTGACACCAATCACCTTAACTGTGCAATTTTCCCAACCCCTATAATTACAGTCACATGGATGGTGACGTTCAGAATTATTGCAATCATAACACAATTGTCTTTTCATTGGCTGTCATACAGCAGCTATTTCTACTGCGTTATATCTGCCATGTTTATAGTTGGCCATCAAACAGATGGGATTTCACTATCAATGAATGCAGTGCAGGTTTTTAATGTCTAATCTCCACAGGCTTTAACCAGCTGCACAATAAAGCTGCAACAGATACTATACAAATCTAGTTGCTTGGCAAATCAAGTTTAATCACATCTCCAAAGCAAGACCAAAAGCTACTGCCAGCCCTAGMTATGTAAATAAAATAAAAAAGGAATTTCAAATGTTCTTATTATCAGAACTCAGGATAAGACCCAGATGCAGACAGCTAGAGTCACAGATGTTTATTGACCCAAACAAGGGGGGGTAGGCAAAAGACAGGTCAAAGACAGGCAGAGGTCCGTCATCCAGGGCAGACTCAATAAGATACAGAACAGCATGCAGGCTCGGGGTCAGGACAAGCAGAGGTTCGTAAAAAGGGTCAGAGTCAGGCAGGTAGAGAACGACAGGCAGGCTCTGGGTCAGGGCAGGCAGAATGATCAGAACCGGGGAAACTAGGGAACAGAACTTGAGAAAACAGGGAGATGGGAAAACACGCTGGTAAGACCAGACAAGACAAGACTAGATGAACAGGCAACAGACAAACAGAGAACACAGGTACGCATTTTATTTATTTATTTATTTTTTGCTTTATTTAACAAGGCAAGTCAGTTAAGAACAAATTCTTATTTTCAATGACRGCCTAGGAACAGTGGGTTAACTGCCTTGTTCAGGGGCAGAACGACAGCTGCAGTCCATAGAAATGTATAGAGGGCGCACCTCTGATTTTTGTCATCGATTACTTCTGTGATAGAAAAGAGTGATTTCCTATCCAGTGGCAAGTGTGCCCTCTATACATCTCTATTTGTCCAATATCTGCGGTCTATAACCAGAACTGGCGGCTCGAGAGAAAGATTTTGAATGGAAAGATAGGAAACATTTACAGATGTTTGGCTGTCAGTTTACAGCGCCTTCGGAAAGTATTCAGACCCCTTGACTTTTCACACATTTTGTTATGTTACAGCCTTATTCTAAAATTGATTCAATTAAATGTTTTCCTCATCAGGCTAGACACCATACCACATAATGGCAAAGAAAAAAGATGGTTATTAGACATTTTTGCAAATGTATAAAAAAATAAAAAACTGAAATATTAGATTTACATAAGTATTCAGACCCTTTACTCAGTACTTTATTGAAGCACTTTTGTCAGCAATTGCAGTCTCGAGTCTTCTTGGGTATAAGATTGGTGCAACTGTATTTGGGAAGTTTCTCCCATTCTTCTCTGAAGATCCTCTCATGCTCTGTCAGGTTGGATGGGGAGCGTCGCTGCACAGCTATTTTCAGGTGTCTCCAGAGATGTTCGATCGGGTTCAAGTCCAGGCTCTGGCTAGGCCACTCAAGGACATTCAGAGACCGAAGCCACTTCTGTGTTGTCTTAGCTATGTKCTTAGGGTAGTTGTCTTGTTGGAAAGTGAACCTTCGCYCCAGTCTGAGGTCCTGAGCGGTATGGAGCAGGTTTTCATCAAGGATCTCTCTATACTTTGCTCTGTTCATCTTTCCCTTGATCCTGACTAATCTCCCAGTCCTTGCCGCTGAAAAATATCCCCACAGCATGATGCTGCCACCACCATGCTTCACTGTAGGGCTGGTGCCAGGGTTCCTCCAGATGTTCTACGGACAATTCCTTCGACCTCATGGCTTGGTTTTTGCTCTGATGTGCACTGTCAACTGGACCTTATATAGACAGGTGTGTGCCTTTCCAAATCATGTCTAATCAATTGAATTTATCACAGTTGGACTCCAATCAAGGATGATCAATGGAAACAGGATGCACCTGAGCTCAATTGTGAGTCTCATAACAAAGGGTCTGAATACATATGTCTTTTATTTTTAATACTTTGGGAAAATAAATCTAAAAACCTGTTTTCACTTTGTCAATATGGGGTATTGTGTGTAGGTGGATGAGATTTTTTTTTTACATTTTAGAAGAAGGMTGTAATGCAACAAAATGTGGAAAAAGTCAAGGGGTCTGAATATTTTCCAAATGCACTGTATATGGCTAATTAACAAGTCCATATGATAGCGCAGCACTTTTTGACTAGCACAGGAAGGCAGCGCCACAGATGGAAGGAGAAACTAGTGATCAAACTTGAGTTAGTAAGTAGCCCATCTTTGGTAGACCACACGCGGATCACCTTGCTCCCTCCTACAATCAAACATACGGTGAGATTGAGATTTTTTTCATGAAAGTAACTCAAGTAATAGATCTAGCAATGTAGCATGTTACTATCTAGCAATGTAGCATGCTACTATAGAGTAATGTAGCATAGTTACTATCTAGTAATGTAGCATGTTACTATCTAGTAATGTAGCATGTTACATACTAGTAATGTAGCATGCTATATCTGAAGTAATGTAGCATGCTACTATCTAGTAATGTAGCTGTTATCTAGTAATGTAGCATGTTACTATCTAGTAATGTAGCATGTTACTATCTAGTAATGTAGCATGTTACTATCTAGTAATGTAGCATGTTCTATCTAGTATGTAGCATGTTACTATCTAGTAATGTAGCATGCTACTATCTAGAATGTAGCATGTTACTATCTAGCAATGTAGCATGCTACTATCTAGCAATGTAGCATGTTACTATCTAGCATTACATGTTACTATTGCAATGTAGCATGTTACTATCTAGCAATGTAGCATGTTACTATCTAGCAATGTAGATGCTATATGCATGTTACATGTACTATCTAGTAATGTGCATGTACTATCTAGTAAATGTTAGGCATGTTACTATCTAGTAATGTAGCATGTTACTATCTAGTAATGTAGCATGTTACTATCTACGTAATGTAGCATGTTACTATCTAGTAATGTAGCATGTTACTATCTAGTAATGTAGCATGTTACTATCTAGTAATGTAGCATGTTACTATCTTAGTAATGTAGCATGTTACTATCTAGTAATTGTAGCATGTTACTATCTAGTAATATAGCATGTTACTATCCAGTAAATGTAGCATGTACTATGTCAGTAATGTAAGCAGCATGTTACTATCTAGTAATGTAGCATGTTACTATCTAGTAATGTAGCATGTTACTATCTAGTAATGTAGCATGTTACTATCTAGTATTGTAGCATGATACTATCTAGTATTGTAGCATGATACTATCTAGTAATATAACATGTTACTATCTAGTAATATAACATGTTACTATCTAGATTATAAACTGGGTGGTTCGAGCCCTGAATGCTGATTGGCTGACAGCTGTGGTATATCAGACCGTAATACCACGGGAATGACAAAACTTTTATTTTTACTACTCTAATTACGTTGGTAACCTGTTTATAATAGCAATAAGGCGCCTCGGGGGGGTTGTGATATATGGCCAATATACCACGGCTAAGGGCTGTATCCAGGCACTCCACGTTGCGTCGTGCTAAGAAAAGCCCTTAGCCGTGGTATATTGGCCATAAATCACACCTTCTCGGACCTTATCGCTTAAATATAACATGTTACTATCTAGTAATATAACGTGTTACTATCTAGTAATGTAGCATGTTACTATCTAGTAATGTAGCGTATTACTATCTAATAATATAACGTGTTACTATCTAGTAATATAACGTGTTACTATCTAATAATATAACGTGTTACTATCTAATAATATAACGTGTTACTATCTAGTAATATAACGTGTTACTATCTAGTAACTAATCCTAACACTGTACAGAATAGTGTTGAAAATTGTACTGCGCTTTTGTCTCCGTATGTAATAATATGCAGAAAGATAATAGATCTTCAGTTGTACAATCAGGCTAGGTAACAATATAGTGAATGCCATGAAAGTCTTTTGTATTAAATTGCAGTTCCAATTATTAAAGTTCCTTATATTAATCGCAGTTCCAATTATGACAGTCCCTTGTATTAAATTGCAGTTCSAATTATGAAAGTCCCTTGTATTAAATTGCAGTTCCAATTATGAAAGTCCCTTGTATTAAATTGCAGTTCCAATTATGAAAGTGCCTTGTGTATATAATAGACAACAGAATGTGTGAAAGGAATCAGAGGAATTTTAATGGAGTTGTATTGGCAGGGAAAATACATTGCATTGAATTATCTCTCACAGGAGCATCTGTTTGTGCTTCTTTAATTAGCAGAGGCTGTTCAGATTGCTGCATACATCTCCAGTCACTGAATAGTCTCTTTGTCTACCAACACAATTGCTAGTCTCGCATCGATGAAGCGAAGAAGGCCTATATTGCTGATGTCATTGAGACTATTAGAATTCTTCTGCATACCTTGATATCGTAGCTCGTTCAGCACTTTGATCTTGGGACTTTTATTTAGTCTTTGCCTATTTATCTGAACGATAGACCTTGGTTGTGCAGAGGGAATGACAAAGAAAGGACAATCAGTGAAATGATGGAGAGCTGTGTTTACACGCAGTCCAAGGTTATCCACCATGTTAAACTCAGAAGGAGTACAAGGTTTTAAAAAAAAGGCAATGTGGAAGGCTTCCAATAGCAGACCCTTCTGGTGTTATTGAAAATAAGACACAAGAGCATGGCACAACTCTTGATCAGGCAAGGACCGTCTATATTTTCGATGGCGGACAAGAGGAAAATGAGCCCAATTGATGGAAATAAATATAGTGCTCCCCGACAAGTTTTGCCCAATTTCCTGAATAATTGATCTAGTGAAGGAGCTCTAAAATGCTCCGAAAGCCTAATGAGCACAGCTCGGGCTCGATCAATCTTCAGATCAGACTAAGTCGCTGCAGAAATTCAGCTGTCACCTCCTTCGGGCTCTTATTATTTGCTGGCGTTTTAAATGGCTCGTCGGCTTTTTATTGATTGTGATTCTGGCTGCTGTTGAAGCACAGAGTGGCTATTAAGAACTTCTATAATAGCCCCCCATTTTAATCCACGTACGGCGCAGAGTGTGTACAAAACCATGGAGGCTCACGCCCTAGTGTTCATTTCATGATCTCATTTGTGCAGCACATTTGGAATGCAGATGAGGTTGCAGGACTGATATTCTAGTATTGACTGTTTGGCTTTGTGGTAATGACAATGGGTGACTGGTTTTCTATTGTTTTAGGATGACACGCCGACTGCAGAGGAACATATATAACTGGGACCTATGGGAGGCTGAAAAGATTTGGCATGGGCCCTCAGATCCTCAAAAAGTTCTACAGCTGCCCCATTGAGAGCATCTGGACAGGCTGCATCACTGCTTGGTATGGCAATTGCACCGCCCTTGACCGCAAAGCGCTACAAAGTGTGGCGAGGACAGCTCAGTACATCACTGGGGCCAAGCTCCCTGCCATTCAGGACCTCTATACAAGGTGTCAAGGGTTGCGTCAATCAAATCAAATGCAGAGTCACCGAATATACTATAAGTACTTTTATTAAACTCAAGCGATAAATGGTAAATGCAATTTTCGTATATACGGGTTCAYTGTAACACCACGCAGGGCAGAACAGAGAACTGACTTATTCATACAGAGTTCTTCTTATATACTTCTGACAGAGTTAGTTCCCGCTTCTGAGCTGGCCTGTCAGAGTAGAGGCTGAGCGTGGTCTAGACTCACTCAACCTATCGTTGGCGCACAGGCTGGTCCCAGCCCCCAGGCGCTCCCGTTGGCAGGTGTAGTTGTTGCTGGGCAGATTACCTTCTGGGCCCACACCCTGGATASAGTTATCACACATCGGGCTCCTGTTATTGTCTAACAAAAGACAGTTTGTTCTCACAACACTATGCTTTGTATGCGTCTCCCACAACTCATAACTGCCTACACCCAAGGTTAGCCACAGCCTTCCCGCTAGTCACACCATATGTTGCAAAATGTTACTTCCAGCACACACACACACACCCCCATGATAGGCCAAGCATATTTTCAATCCTCACACAGGTGGTGCCAGAGAAAGACCCCAAAAATTGCCAAAGACTCCAGCCACCCAAGCCATAGACTGTTCACTCTGACAACGTCACGCAAACGGTACCGGAGCACCGGCTCTCGGACCAACATGCTCCGAGACAGTGTCTACCCACAAGCCATAAGACTGCTAAATAGCCAGACAGTTAAAAAGTCAATAATGGTACTCAAACCATCTGCACTGACCCTACGCACACCATATACACACACTCACTAGACTATATACACACCATATATACACACACACACTCACTAGACTATATATACACACACACTCACTAGACTATATACACACCATATACACACACACTCACTAGACTATATATACACACCATATACACACACTCACTAGACTATATATACACACCATATACACACACTCACTAGACTATATACACACCATATACACACACTCACTAGACTATATATATACACACCATATACACACAAACACACTCACTCACACACACACACTGTCACTCCCACACAAAACCTTCACACATTCAAACACTACATACGCACACACACACTTTTACACTCTTCATTTGCTGCTGCTACTCTGTTCTTTATTTTACTCTTATTATTATCTATTCTTATTATCTGGTCATTTTACCCTGCCTTCACATACATATCTACCGCAAGTACCCCGTACCTCTGCACATTGATCTGGTACTCCCTGTATATAGCTACATTTTTGTATTAGTTACTATTTAAATGTTTTTATTTTTATTTTTAACTCTGCATTGTTGGGAAAGGTTTRTAAGTAAGCATTTCACTGTAAAGTCTACACCAGTTGTATTTGACCCGTGTGATGAATAAAACATGTGTTTGATTTGATTTGGGATTTCCTGATTAAGCTACACCTATATATACCCTTAAACCATTTCCACATGTTGTTGTGGTACAAACATGTATTACATTTCGATTTATTTTTGTCACAATACCACAATATACCACATCATGTCAAAGTGGAATTATGTTTTTAGAAATGGTAAAAATATATATAGAATTAAATGGAAAAGCTCAAATGTCTTCAGCCAATAAGTATTCAACCCCCTTTTGTTATGGTAAGCCTAAATACTGTAATGAAACAGCAGGGAGCAGGTGTCGAACCCTCGACCTTCTAGCACGAAGTCTGTGCCGCAAAAGCACGCTCAAGCGGCAGAGTCGATATCCGYGCTTATAAACCCAGGGTTGTTACAATACTCCCTCCTTTTCAAAGAGGGCGTCCTCGCGCTAGCGTGCGACTCAACGTCTTMCATGAACGCGCTCACCGGCCAAACACACGCACTGTCGTGGATGCAAGGGCCGATCACTTCTGACACCAATGTAATGAAACAGCAGGGTGCAGGTCTCGAACCCTCGACCTTCGAGCCCGAGGTCCGGCGCGCTATCGACTGTGCCGCAAAAGCATGCTCGAGCGGCAGAGTCGATATCCGCGCKTWTAAACCCAGGGTCGTTACAATACATTCAGGAGTAAACCTGTGCTTAACAAGTCACATAACAAGTTGCATGGACTCACACTRTGTGCAATAATAGTGTTGAACATTTTTGAATGACTACCTCGTGTCTGTACGCCACACATACAATTATCTGTAATTTCAAACACAGATTCAACCACAAAAACCAGAGAGGTTTTCCAATGCATTGCAAAGAAGGGCACCAATTGGTAGATGGGTACAAAAAAAAGCAGACATTGAATATCCCTTTGAGCATGGTGAAGTTATTGATTTAACTTTGGATGGTGTATCACTACACCCAGTCATTACAAAGCTTCCTAACTCAGTTGCTGGAGAGGTATGAAACCACTCAGGGATTTCACCATGAAGCCAATGGTGACTTTATAACAGTTGCAGAGTTTAATGGCTGTGATGGGAGAAAACTGAGGATGGATCAACAACATTGTAGTTACTCCACAATWCTAACCTAAATGACAGAGTGAAAAGAAGGAAGCCTTTACAGAATAAAAATATTCCAAACCATATATCCTGTTTGCAACAAGGCATTAAAGTAATATTGCCCCATGAGTGAATGTTTGTTTGTCTCCCTTGATTTAATAAGCAAACAACAAAATAAGCCTGGCTGCTGTACATGCATATTAGTAATATTACTAAGTACATGAATACAACTGACCAAATACCTTCCCTTTGGGATAAGCAATACCCCAAGCCCCCATTATTCTACCTGGTTCCATTGGTAATAGTAATAACAAATAATATATACATTCCAAACACTCCAGAGCATGTGTTCCCTGTGTTCCCTGTGTTCCCTGTGTTCCCTGTGATGGTTCTTGGACCTGTTCACCTCTCAGATGTCCCCCTTTCCAGATTCTACATCCTGGGGAGGGGGATCACTGATCCTCCCAAAACACTGTCTGACCTGTCAGAGCTTCTCACTGTTCTTCCCTCAGGCCCTCCTCAGAGTAGAATTTAAACCACAAACTGACTATGAGATGGGATGCGCTTGCCGAAAATGTCTGTCTGCAGTAACTGCGAAAGTCCTTGAAACATTCTTTCATGTTTTTTGTATTCAAGATATTTCAGACATTTTTGTATCTTGGCACCCTTTACAGACCATTATGGGGAAAAATGCAAGGACAGTGTCGCTGCAAAGCTATTTGACTTACAATATCTGACTTGTRTGAGTTTGACCTCCAAGTCTATATGACTTGAATTGGAAAGAAGTTGATTCCAAAAGAATCTGTAGGTGTACCTTCAAGTTCACCCTATCGGTTCTTCCTCTTGCATATCTTAATCCGTAGTCAACTTGGCAACAACAAGTTATTGATTATGAAAGAAATAATACACTTTAACAGTTTATTTGTAATCAATCAGTCCCTTGGTAGATCCCTTAAATACATCTAGTTCTAAGGAAAGATTGGAGCCACTTCCAAACCCATTTTTACTCACTGACAACCCAATTGAAATCTTCAGGAGTCTAAAGAGAAGAAATATCCCTCTTTAATATTTCAGACAGGGTTTTTAAATGAGTGTCCTTATCCCTGTCAGCAGAGGATGATAAATCCCTGTTACATTTCCACAGACACCGCGTTGGTATTCCCAGACCTGAGTCCGACGTAGACAGCCCTCTCAGTGGGACTCAAAAGCTGTTCAGTATTAAAAATACATTAGTTATGATAATTCACATGACCAGCCAATGCCCAATGAGCCCAGCGGGGGGCTGAGATTAAGCCTGGAAACTGTCATTTTCAAAATATAAATTAAATGCTTACTCTGTGCCATGAGTGGGTGGATGCCTGACATCTATCATGTACTATAAGATCACTGCTTTTTGCAGAGGATGGGTAGAAAGAGCAGCATGGACTAGCGGTGGTACCTGTAACAGAGTGTATGAAGCTCTCATGATAAAGCCATTCTATTTAAATCTATGGAATTGAGACAGCCCCAATCAATCAATGTCCCACAGCAACCAAAGGAACTTCTTAATATGTCATTTCTTAGCTGAAACATAGTGCTTGTCAAAGGTTCTGATCAGTGGAGGCTGGTGGGAGGAGCTATAGGAGGACGGGTCTCATTGTAATGGCTGGAATGGCATAAATGGAACGGTATCAAACACATTAAACATATGGAAACCACATGTTTGACTCTGTTCCATTCAAACCATTACAATGAGCCTGTCCTCCTATAACTCCGCCCACCAGCCTCCACTGGTTCTGATGTAATCCTAAAGYATAATTATGTTGTAATAATTAACATAATGTTATTAAAACATACACARAGGATTTTAACAACTAAATTTGAGTTGCTTGACAATTTGAGTTGCTTGACGTGTATTAAAACATACACCACCGTTCAMAAATTTGGGGTCACTTAGAAATGTCCTTGTTTTTGAAAGAAAAGCTATTTTTTTGTCCATTAAAATAAGACCAAATTGATCAGAAATACAGTGTAGAGGGGTGGGAGGCCCCAGTGCACAACTGAGCAAGAGGACAAGTACATTAAAGTGTCTACGTTTGAGAAAACAGAACGCCTCACAGACTCAACTAGCAGCTTTCATTAAATAGTACCCGCAAAACACCAGTCTCACACGTCAACAGTGAAGCGGCGACTCCGAGATGCTGGCCTGGACTTGTGAGGCCGTCTGTTTCTCAACTAGACACTCTAATGTACTTGTCCTCTTGCTCAGTTGTGCACTGGGCCCATTCCTCTTTCTATTCTGGTAAGCAGCGAGTGTCACGCCCTGAGCCATAGAGAGCCCTTGGGGTTCTCGTATGGTGTGCAATCGGTCCAGAGCGTGACTTGGGGGTGTTCTAGTCTAGAATTCTATGTTGGTGTGAGTATGGTTCCCAATTGGAGGCAGCTGATGATCGTTGCCTCTAATTGGGAATCATACCTAAATGTGGTCCTTTTCCACCTGCGTTTGTGGGATATTGTTTCGTTTTGTTTAGTGCTATGTGCGCTACGAATTTCACGTCGTTTATTCTTTGTTGTTTTTTGAAGGTTCACTTTGATAAATATGTGGAACTCTACTCACGCTGCGCCTTGGTCCGCTCATTATGTATACGACGAACGTGACAGCCAGTTTGCGCTGTTCTGTGAAGGGAGTAGCACACAGCGTGTAATGAGATCTTCAGTTTTTTTGGCAATTTCTCACGTGGAATAGCCTTCATTTCTCAGAATAAGAATAGGACTGATAAGTTTCAGAAGAAAGTTCTTTGTTTTGGTCCATTTGAGCCTGTAATCGAATCCACAAATGCTGATGCTCCAGATACTCAACTAGTCTAAAGAAGGCCAGTTTTTATGCTTCTTTAAATAGCAAACAGTTTTCAGCTGTGCTAACATAATTGCAAAAGGGTTTTCTAATGATCAATTAGCCTTTTAAAATGATAAACTTGGATTAGCTAACACACACGTGCCATTGGAACACAGGAGTGATGGTTGCTGCATAATGGGCATCCGTATGCCTATGTAGATATTCCTTAAAAAATCATGCCGTTTCCAGCTACAATAGTCATTTACAACATTAACAATGTCTACACTGTATTTCTGATCAAATTTGATGTTATTTTAATGGACAAAAAATTTGCTTTTCTTTCAAAAACAAGGACATTTCTAAGTGACCCCAAACTTTTGAACGGTAGTGTACATGCAGGATTTTAACAACTACATTTGACAGAGTTGCTTGACATGTATTAAAACATGGATGCAGGTGTCGGGTTCTGGTCTAGTGCTAGTGCTGCTGCCCTCRGACCACATTTGCCCCTGKAGGCAGCGGTTCAATCCCAACTTCTGCCACACACTTTCTGCACTTATYCATTCCATCTCATATTCTAATCTATATCTGTCAGTAAAACTTCAATATACCCCCAACAACAAAAAACATACATACAGTGTTACAGATGGCTGGGGAGGTTGTAACGTTCCAGCCTCCTTTTGCCTCCTCATRACTCATTATCTTGAGCCGAGTGAGAGCCGAGGAACCGCTCAGGGGCCAGTAGACGTCAAACCAACAACATTCAAGTGTCTGAAGAATGAATCGATGCAGCAGTGCATCCGCTACACAGCACAATCACAAACACGTCTCCTGCCGAGACAAAGGTCTATTTAAAATGGACGCTGATGCTGGATGTTGACATTAAACACCATACCAGTGCAGGGGCTAACGAGGACCACGGGCCCCGACACAGGTCCCAGTGTCAGCCAAAGAGGTCTGTCTATCTAATGAGCAGTGCAGAACCCAATGACCGCAAGTGGAAAAACATCATGCTCTCAGTCGGATTCTGATTCACAAAGCGCACAGATGCTTAAATAAATTTAACAAGCCCCTCAAGGCCAAATTGAAATGACAATGTTTACAATCGCTCAGTGGGTTTTTGCTTCCCAAAAATAAAAATTGGTTGAGCAATTTTCACCCATTTCAGCCTGAGAGAAAGTATTTTTGCTTTGTAGTAAAACAAAACGGGGGGGAAAAGTGTAATGACTCTGCTGAATATTCAATTAAAAAAGTGTAATGAGTCTGCTGAATATTCAATTAAAAAAGTGTAATGACTCTGCTGAATATTCAATTAAAAAAGTGTAATGACTTTGCTGAATATTCAGTTAAAAAGTGTAATGACTCTGCTGAATATTCAATTTAAAAAGTGTAATGAGTCTGCTGAATATTCAATTTAAAAAGTGTAATGAGTCTGCTGAATATTCAATTATAAAAGTGTAAGAGCGTAGTTTTGAATAGATTAGAAAATATCAGTTTTTAATGGAAACTGACAGGACAGAATGATGATCGTGACACAGCCAGCAGGTCAGACAGAATGGCAACTCTGGGAATGCGAAACGTAATAGTCTCACACACCACACACACAAAAGACCGTGACACTATTCACTGTTGAACATTCCATGTCACATTATATTATGCCCAACCACAATGTTTAAAACAAATGTGTCATTCAATTTTCAATTATTTTCCACATTACACAATGCAATCAATGTCGCCTACTCATAGACATCTCGTGGATTTCGCTGTCTTACTATTTAACTCTATATCTCATACATCAAACTACATGCCAGGAGCTGTCTACTGTATTACGTGGATCATTACTGAACATGTTTATCAGCACATGCTTGACCTTTCATCAATAGATAGATTGAGTATGTAGATATCAGCATACCACTCACTACACATAACACGCAACTAAAAATTGCACACTTTGATTCGTTGATGTGTTATCTTTTCCCTTGACAAATCCACCCATACAGTGGCATCCAGAGCTTACATACGAGTTCCTTCTAATGGCCTGGATAAGCTCTCCAGTGTTTGCATCATTTCACACTGGGGCTCATTTGAGCGTAATGAGCCTGTGGCTATGTTTACATCCCTCGGAGCAGAGACAGGAGTTCTCTAAGTCTGTCGTGTTTACTGAACAAGTGCTGGAGACCGAGGGCTACAGGGCAACTTTTTAATCAGCCTCTGGAACATATTTGTGAGTTAACTGTTTCGCTAACTTTTGTACATATGGCATGGCCCATGGGAATCAAGGTCAGTTAGCTGTCTAGCTAATTTCAGCATGTGTAACATGGAGGCCAGTTAGCGGTSTAGCTAATTTCAGCATGTGTAACATGGAGGCCAGTTAGCGGTGTAGCTAATTTCAGCATGTGTAACATGGAGGCCAGTTAGCGGTGTAGCTAATTTCAGCATGTGTAACATGGAGGCCAGTTAGCGGTGTAGCTAATTTCAGCATGTGTAACATGGAGGCCAGTTAGCGGTCTAGCTAATTTCAGCATGTGTAACATGGAGGCCAGTTAGCGGTCTAGCTAATTTCAGCATGTGTAACATGGAGGCCAGTTAGCTCCAGAACGTGTGGCATAAAGTTCTGAGCATCTGAGACAATGGAAGTTAGTTTAGTTAGTTAGTTTAGCTAACTCCAGTAGCTGTTTTTCTAACTTCAGCACATGGTTTAAAAATGTAGCTAATTCCAGAACATGTGACATGGATGTAATTATTGTGGGCCATTCTCCCAAATACTGGATGTTCTTGAGGTATAAAATTATTTTGAAATGCATTAAAGTCCCCCTAGGGCAGCGCACAATTGGCGGGTTAGGGGAAATTTTGGCCGGGGGAAGGCTTTACAATTACGCCGTCATTGTAAATAACTGACTTGCCTAGTTAAAGATGAAATAAAAAGACAGGGGTTTTAACTCAACCAGATAATAGCACTATACATTAGCTAATAATGTCATAGTTCCCAATCTCATGGTGTTTTGCTTTCCCGTGGATTTGTGTTGACCCCAGGATGATTATGCACCAGTGCTCCGCATCGCAATGTCTGCATTAAATGGAATAATCGTTAAAGCTCACAAGCATGTCAAATTTGGCAATTATGAAACACGAGCAGCTAGGCTTACATTGCAATTAGTATGCATTTGTTAGTACCACATACCTGACATGAATACCTACTATTCAGTAAAATATATGTACTGTATAATTGTTGCCTTTGTAATTCCTCAAGGTGACCTGTATGCACTATCCTTTTCTCCAGTGCCAGCCTCTCTCCMGGCCCTGACCACCCTATGTGCTCACGTCCTCAAAATGGAGGTTAAACAGGCAGATCAACGGTCCAGCCCAGAATGGCACCTGATGGTTCATTAACGTTGGAGTTGCAGCTAGGAGAAAATAATGACGGGAAGAGATTTAAACAACATAGTCCTATTGACTGTTTTTATTGATACACAGGGGCATGAGGTGGCAAAAAACGGGAGAAACTCGCTGGTACCTGGGATTAGGTATGTATGGATCTGTTGCAATAGCCTCACTTGACAAGTTCATTCATTTCAAATCACCAACTCTGTGTGTGTGTGTGTGTGTGACATGTCTGATAGAAATATGTCAAATAGGATGATAATATCAAGAGACATGAACCATTTGAAGAGACATTAACCACTTCTTCAATTAAGAGTTTAAACAAGTGGTTCTGTCTTTAAATGATTAATGTCTCTCATGCTTTTGTAGGAATATAAAAGAGTAGATGAAGTTTTGGGAAGTTATCAATTACAACAACAAAAAAAGAATGAAAGATGGATTGTATCGTCATGGGTCTCATAAACAAAACTCCCCTTTTGATCCTAACAAAGCTGGAGCAATGACCCTTCAAGGACAAGCACTGGCCAGGGTACATTAGATGTTGCTTTCTGCAGGACTGCTAAAGGGGCGATGTAAAATGAATCAATCATTTTGAATATAAAAAGCATTTGTTATTTTCATGGTGTGTGGAGAGGTCCATCTTTTTGCAATACAAAATGTAGTTTATTTTATTTTAAACTGAAACATTGTYTTCGACAATAACTGTGGCGTAGTGTTATATAATGGATCCAGAGTAACGCASCGGTCTAAGACACTGCATTGCAGTGCTAGAGGTGTCACTACAGACCCGGGTTCGATTCCGGGCTGTATCACAACCCGRCCGTGATCGGGAGTCCCATAGGGCGGCGCACAATTGACCCAGCGTCGTCCAGGTTAGACGAGTGTTTGTCCGGKGTAGGCCGTCATTGTAAATAAGAATTTGCTCTTAACTGACTTGCGTAGTTGAATAAAAGGTTAAACAAAAATACAAATGAAATGGARATTCATTAAAGATCTATTCATGGATCTCCTCAACCACTAATTTGGTTTTCCCAATAAGACAATTAAAGAGATTCTCTGGTACTTTTGTATATTTTTTTGCCAGGGTTTCTGAATGTAGTACTCATGAGCCAAAAGTGGTCCCCAAAAATTGCATACTACGTCACATACAGTGCCAACAGAAAGTCTACACTCCCTTGAACTTTTTAAAGATTTTTCTGCCATAAAATTACATCTAAAAAATTATTACATTTGGTTGGGTATCATTGATGGCCAGCGATATTTTAACCTTTTCTCCAATTTTTTTATTTTTTTGAAAGCAGATTTAAGTCAAGACTGAGACTAGACYACTCAGGAACACTCAACACCTCTTGGAAAGCCATTCCGGTGTGACTTTTGTGTAATTGTCCCACAGAAAAATAAAACCCTATCCCTGGGTTAGGCATTCAGAAGACTGAGCTGGGTTTTCCTTTCACTTTTTACCTGGTGGAACGAGTGCRATGAGAGTCGGGAAGCAACTACAGGGAGTGAGTGTTTTAATAAATAAACACGACACATAAACAACACACCGACATGAAACAGAGTCAATGATACCTGAGGAAAGAACCAAGGGAAGTGACAGATATAGGGAAGGTAATCAAGGAGGTGATGGAGTCCAGGTGAGTGTCATGAGGCGCTTGACAATGGTGACAGGTGTGCGGGATAATCAGCAGCCTGATGACCTAGAGGCCGGAGAGGGAGTATACGTGAYACCTGGGCTTTTCTCTTTTCATATTTCTTTTGATCCTAACAAACTTCCCAGTCCCTGCCGGTGACAAGAATRCCCATAACATGATGCTGTCACCAAAATACTTGAAAATAAAAAGAGAACAACATTGCATTCACTCCATATTACTGGTCTTTATGACAAAGCAAAAAAGAAAGAAGCGACTCCACATCATCCACTCTGTTTGCAACAAGGCTGTTAAGTARTACTGCAAGACAACACGGYAAATAAACAACAGTACGTAACATACAGTAGCAAACTGATTTTAAAAAAAAAACATCTGCTTCAAACTTCTTAGACGGGAAGATGCACTATGTCACATTTTGTAACTGCCAAAAACCCTAAAATTGAAATATAATTGAAAACATGAGGGATTTTCTACATCATTTGAGAACATCCACCCGCAGAGCCTTGCCAATTCTTTGCGCTGGAGAGATTTTGGCACTGGCTTTTGTCTGTGTGTATTGGGGCCAAATGGAGTTAGCACACAGTCAAGACCTGATCATCCACTCCATTTTAACCTCACTTTCAGGGCCATAGCTTGCCAACTGACATGACCCTTTCAGTGGCAGAACAATGCCAAGTCAACCTGCATAGCTCGGGTGTTGGCTGTATTTGTGTATCAACTGCATTTAATTCATTGACAATCAGGACGTTGAACAGTAATTGCTAAGAAAACAACATTGAAGTCGATGGGGAGATGCTTTTGTTATCACTCAAAACCAGGAGAGCTTTTTGGTGGAATCSTTGGACTCTTGAGCTAACTCTGAGAAATTATACACAGCATCTTGGTGGTGACAATGCCAAGCACAGTGTTTTCACAAACACGCAATTGCATGACCTATTCTCAACTGTCACTGTCTTCACATCATTGTCAATACGGCCCACTCCAAACAGATTGCCGTGACGCTGTAGGTACTGCTACCCCTCAGGTCTTATTTTGGGCTGGAGGTGGAAAAGAAAACATCTATTTGTTTTTATTTTTCCGGTGATTAGCTCGGGCACCCTGTTGGCAAATCGGGGAATTCGGTTCCAGGCGCAATCACACTGCCATGTCGAGGCGTGTTACATCAGCCTTTCAGGATGGCGAGTTGTGCCTTGGCAATTCTGAGTTTCTCCACACTCTGCCACCAAGACTGAATTCCAGGGGACGATTACTGCACAAATAATCAACATCAGCTAGCTGCATCCTGGAGCTCAGTGGGCAACGGGGGGAGGAAAGAAGAGCAGGAGGACTAGAGATAGAGACAAAGAGAAGGAGACAGAGAGGGGGAGGGAGAATGACAAAGGGATAAACAGATAGGCAAGACGAGAGATAGACAGAGAGACCAAAATAGGGGGAGAGAGTGGGAAGGAAAGAGAGACAGATAACTGGGGAGGGAGGAAGAGAGGTTTAGGAACTTTCAATTACCTTGTACACAGACAACAAAGGCCTAGATTTCAGCAGACTATAACAGTCTTCAGCCTCGGGGAAGCTCATTTTTGCCTTCTTCATCTCTCCTCCTCTTCACACAAATTACAGGACAGACAGAATATGTAATGCATTCCTTTTGCAGCACAAGCAATTGCAGACTTCCACATTGTTAGAAGTCACCATCAGTTGCCGTAATAGTAAATTCACCTCACAGAAACAACATAATGTATCGTGGACTATATTATTGCTAAAAAAKAAGCCATTGATAAGAACCATCCTCACATCTAGCATTGGTGGTGACTCGGGTGTTTAGTGTGTATGGATATGACCCCTTCTTGAATTGACTGAATTTGAGTTTGAACGAGAATACAATGTCCTTTGACACTTTCTGTGGCCCTCGCCAAACGACATTAAAACGATGACTGTAGAAATCGATGACTGCAGACTACTGATTCAGTAGCATAAAGAAATAGAGACTATCCTAATGTCCTGTCTGTCCAAACCATTTAACACACTCTTCGTCAATCACTCGTTGTAATTTCAATGACAAACATAACGATGACTTGCAAATACCTAAACAAAGGGCTGGCTCCTACAGCGACCAACATAAAAGGGGATTACTGACCTGACATCAAACAAGCGAGAGGTTTTACTCTGTCCACGAAAATAAGCTCAAGAAGTTAGGAATTTTTATATGGAGGTCAGTGAGTGTCAAATTTGGTCAACAACAAATGTAATCGCTAATTTCCTACGTGAGGCTTATTTGATCCAATAGAAGTTTTGTAATGGTTTAGGTTGTTACGAATGCGCTGATATAAGTGGATGTAACGGATGTGAAATGGCTAGCTAGTTAGCGGGTACGCGCTAGTAGCGTTTCAATCAGTTACGTCACTTGCTCTGAGACTTAAGTAGGGTTTCCCCTTGCTCTGCAAGGGCCGCGGCTTTTGTGGAGCGATGGGTAACGACGCTTCGTGGGTGACTGTTGTCGATGTGTGCAGAAGGTCCCTGGTTCGCGCCCGTGTCGGGGCGAGGGGACGGTTTAAAGTTATACTGTTACATGGACACAAGTGGCATTTCGGCAACTTACTCAAAAACTACTTTATATCAGAGTTGTGCCTGTTGTCATAGAGATAGACAGAGGACTCATCGTGAATATAACCTGTTTTAGCATGGAAAATGCCATTGAGGGCTTCCACCATTTTAAAGCAGTCAACTGCGTGGGGACGCCTAAGAGTTGGGAGCAATCAGCCAATTGGCACAGATATAAAGACATGTCTTCTATCTATCTCTATGGCCTGTTGTTCACATGCGTATCTGCCTTCTCATTGGCTAGAATAGTCCTGATCTCACCTCCTCTCTAGAATAGTCCTGAGTTTAGTGGTTAGAGCATTGGACTAGTAACCGAAAGGTTGCAAGATTGTATCCCTGAGCTGACAAGGTAAAAAATATGTCGTTCTGCCCCTGAACAAGGCAGTTAACCCACTGTTCCTAGGTTGTTATTGAAAATAAGAATTTGTTTTTAACTGACTTACCTAGTTTAAAAAAAAAAAATGTAATCTTTGCTTCAAACTACTCACGTTCAAGCATTTAGCTTTTCATTCTTTTCCTCCCTCGATGTTGAAACAGCCTAATTAGTGATCCATCACCTGCACCTGTCAATCGCCCACCTCTCCTTAAATCCTCAGTCCCAGAGGATCCACTTTCAACTACTGTCACTCCAGCTGTCATATCTTGTGAGAGGTGTCGACTGAGACCGGGCGCGTCAGCTAGCTGTGATGATGTCGGGCGCGTCAGCTAGCTGTGATGATGTCATGATGAGAAAATATCAAAATCATCCATCTGCTCTACACCTGTCTCCACCATCACTGAAATGACATGTCGGATTGCATTATTAATGAAAGGAGTTCTGGGCAAAAAACTCCTTTGAACTATGCAGTGTGGTGCCAATCAGATCCTACAACCAAGTCTGTTATAGTAGTTATTGTATTGGAAGCTGCCTACCGTGCTAGTTGGACGACATCCATAAATACCTGGCCATTTCTCATTTAACTAGGTAAGTCAGTTAAGAACAAATTCTTATTTACAGTGACAGCCTAGGAACAGTGGGTTAACTGCCTTGTTCAGGGGCAGAACGACAGATTTTTACCTTGTCAGCTCAGCGATTTTATCTAGTAACCTTTCAGTTACTGGCCCAACGCTCTAACCACTAAGCTACCTGCCACCCCTCATTGATTATATGCAAGTATATTACACTAATATCTGTTGAAAAGATCTATAAAAATAATTTGCCATCTATTCACCAAAGATTGTATAACATATGTATAGCCTCTGACCTGCATGTGTCGGATATGCTTCTGATGATCAATAGTTACAGAGTAGTTGTTATACCCGTCATCATCATCATTTTAGCAGCCGCTCTTATCCAGTGTGATTTACAGGAGGAATTAGGGTTAAGTGCCTTGCTCAAGGGCACATCARCAGATTCCTCACCTAGTCGGCGCGTGGATTTGAACCAGCGACCYTTCGGTGACAGGCCCAACGCTCTAAACCACTCGGCTACCTTCCGCTCGTTTTCAACCCAATTTAAATGAACAGTTGAGTTTACAATCATCAAATTCGAAATGAAATACACCAACGTGCATTGTGCACACAATGTTTCATTTGTCAAAAAATTGAGCTTTACGTGTGCATAAAAAAACCATCTGCTTCCCCCCTCCATTCCGTGCCAGCCCTTCTCTCATTCAAACGCACAACTAATGCTGGAACCGGGAGGCTGCAACTGCCTGAGCTGAGGAAAATGAACTCSGATAACGAACTATTAGGCTACTTGTGCACCCGATGAAGGAATTGAAGGGGTTGCAAATTAAGTCAGCAAATGTTCAATTAAAATAAGTAAGTTGAATAAACGCGTGTTCAACTTGGGAATTATTGACCGTTATTTTTACGCCCAGAGTTCTTCCCGTCTGTTTTGGAGCTGAAGTTATTTCGCGGAGCAAATGTAAGATCCACCTGCAATCTACAGAGGAGTTTTCCAAATAATGTTTGGATTTCTATGCTCCAGAATGTACAGTGGTGTCTTTTCCTGTGAACAATAAGTTTTGTGAAGAAAATAAACGTTATCATTTTTTWATATATATTTTTTAAGCCTTGTGTCACTTCTTACACGGGCACTTCATGAATTAATTTCATATTATGACCAAAGAGCATGAAAATACATATTTTTATTAGGGCTCGTGCAACCGCGGAATCTCACTGACGCATCAGACATAATTGGTCTTTACACTATTTTTTTAAATCAGGTAAGGACGCAGGCATAATGTTTGACTATCTATTCAAATGTTGCATGCGCCTGTTAATATGACGTGAACATGCACAACAAATTGCATAGGAATTATGTTTATTTATGTAGCCTACTAATTTATTACATTTGTTATTTACTTTTATTACAGCTATCCTTTTCTATGTTTTATTTTAATATATAAAACATCTCAATGTTGTATTATTACATACAGTATAGTACTTACCCAATGAGCGAAGTTGGTTAACAATACATATTTTTAACGTCTTTTCAACCAAAAAAATACGTATTTTCAACGTATTTTGCTCATGGGTAAGGTAAGCTTGTCACATTTTGCAATAAAATCAACATTCCATGATTCGCAAATTCCCCCATATGGTTTGTCACCCCGGGACACAGGCAACGTTTGGAGAGGATGAGGAGTCGTTGGGTGAAGCATGAGGTGCCAGGGTATCGGTCTTAGACGACTGTCTGTGCTGCTCCTGTGGGAGGGGCTCGCTCTGAGTCTGTGCTGCTGCTGGACCGGGACTTGGGTTGTTGCTGCTGCGGCCGGACCCAGTGATGATGGTGGTACCGCTGGGCCCATGGGCTGGTTGCTGTCGGACAAAGGGCCCTTCCACCACTCKTTGGAGTTCACTGAGTCGGTGGAGAGACACCAGCAGGGCTACACTACCAGATACAAGATGTTCAGGTGACCTTTTTCTCTCTTTAGTAGCCTCCCCACCCTCAATACAATTTCAATTTAAGGGGCTTTAWTGACATGGGAAACATATGTTTACATTGCCAAAGCAAGTGAGGTAGATCATGAACAAAAGTTAACATTTACAACAAAGACATGTTGACATAATAAAATCCATTTCCCCAAAAATATATAAAGAATATTTCATGCTGAAACCCTCATAATAAAACACCAATGGGAATCACTAYGTTGATGGTTTATATTTAGCATAATGTTTTACAGCTTTGCCATGAATATTTTATATTGTCAAATAATCTTATTTGACATTTTGTATATATTTTAGATGTGATAAGGCCACACAGAGGGCCAGAGGTAATTACCAGAGATAATTACAGACACCTGTGTTAATCTGAAGTGCCCATAAAAGGTTACTAGATGTCACCTTACAAAATTCCACAAAACCTTAAAAGCTACCAAAAGTCTGTCAGTTTACTGGCAAACTTCGAAAGGTTCCAGTAGTATACCCTCCCTTTGCAACCCTACTCGCAAGCAAGTGAGACTATTCTGTGGCACATCTCCCTCTCTGAACAACACTTCAGTCCTATAGCGTGTCATTATCAACTCTAGGCATATTATTATTTTGTAGCAGTGCTTTTACATACAGCACTGTCGTTGTGTCAGATTTTTTTAAAGGACACTCTTATATATGTTATAAGTCAGTTCAGTCCTGATATTGCGTTCACTGACTGATGTAGGCAAGGTGTCTAAATAGCATACACGCAAATCCATGAAAGCTTGTGGCGTCAACGCATACGTTGTAAGTGAACATAGACTGGATGTCCACCACAATTCACATTGATGGCTATGTTGTTTTCAGAACTAGTGTGAATGGAATGTGTTCYACTTTGCTTGTGACATTGGTGGAACACACGCACCCTGGTTAATGCGCTGTACCAGAGAGGATATAGACAGACTGCTTTAGAAAATGGCAGAGTATTGCCTGAAACATTGCTAAATGGTTTAGAATAAATGTAAGGTGGGAGTTCTTTTGAAAGTGAAGTGTGCTACTCAAACTTCCAATGAGAGGTTGAAAGTATAGGATGATGCTGGCATTGTGCCACAATATAATGACATTCCTGAACATGGTCCCGCTGTTCCGCTATGACTCAATACTTGTTCTCCCCCTTGTGGTAAGCCAGATAAAGGAGGATTTCTACTCGCTTTGAGAACGCTGAAGTCTTCACTTGTCATACGTGTTTTATTAATTTAAAAATATCTCTCTGAACAGCTTCTACTGATTTGAATTCTCTATCTAGAAGGGAGCAAAAGCAACATGGGGAATCTTTTCAACTGATATGATGCCCCCACTTTGAAACGTCCTCTGTTTGGATTGGAATATGGGTCCTAGCAACGTAACCATGTGGATTAACATCGGATCCCCTACAGTTACAAATTATTAGACTGACAGACCGCTGGCGTCCGTCTTTCCTCCCTTCCCGTTTCCCCGTGTTTGATTACACATGAGCCCCGGGTCTTGAACAGGAAGCTGTCAGACTATTATCCACCAGTGTAGCGTTAGCGTAGCATGCCTGCTTCCCATCCATAAGTGCTCACTGGTGAATAAGCCTGCAGGCTAACGCCAGGGTGTGATCTATAGAGGCCATCAAGTGACACCCGGARAGGCACTGCAGTCTGTCTCTCTTTAGGATGATTGGCTGTAATTACACCCTCTACACTGGCCTGATTCCTCAATTATTTCTCTGCCGATCGTTTCTCGTGGCAGTGATTTGATTGCCTCCCACGAGAAGAGACAAGAAGGCTGTGTCTGAAATACTGGAGCAGTAGGACTCTTGACTGTAGAGACTGGAGAGAGACTAGCGTATTAGAACGCTATCGCTTGCAGGTCCCCAGATGGGACGTGACTGTGTACGCAACACTTGAGCTCGATGTGACACGTGTCAGTACACTGTGTACGAAGCGGCTAACGGTCACCACAAACAGTAGGCTAATGGTGAATCACAAGGGCTTTGTGAGATTACATTATGAATATATTTGGTTAGCTTTGGACGCCTCAAGTGCTTATAGTTAAAGCATTTCTATGGTTTCCTGAAAGGCTCCAAGGCAGAGGTTCTAATTTCCTGAAAGGCTCCAAGGCAGAGGTTCTCATTTCCTGAAAGGCTCCAAGGCAGAGGTTCTAATTTCCTGAAAGGCTCCAAGGCAGAGGTTCTAATTTCCTGAAAGGCTCCAAGGCAGAGGTTCTAATTTCTTGAAAGGCTCCAAGGCAGAGGTTCTTATTTCCTTTAAGGCTCCAAGGCAGAGGTTCTCATTTCCTGAAAGGCTCCAAGGCAGAGGTTCTAACATTTCCTGAAAGGCTCCAAGGCAGAGGTTCTAATTTCCTGAAAGGCTCCAAGGCAGAGGTTCTAATTTCTTGAAAGGCTCCAAGGCAGAGGTTCTTATTTCCTTAGGCTCCAAGGCGAGGTTCTCATTTCTGAAAGGCTCCAAGGCAGAGGTTTCTCATTCCTGAAAGGCTCCAAGGCAGAGGTTCTCATTTCCTGAAAGGCTCCAAGGCAGAGGTTTCTCATTTCCTGAAAGGCTCCAAGGCAGAGGTTCTCATTTCCTGAAAGGCTCCAAGGCAGGGTTCTCATTTTTCCTGAAAGGCTCCAAGGCAGAGGTTCTCATTTCCTGAAAGGCTCCAAGGCAGAGGTTCTCATTTCCTGAAAGGCTCCAAGGCAGAGCTTCTCATTTCCTGAAAGGCTCCAAGGCAGAGGTTCTCATTTCCTGAAAGGCTCCAAGGCAGAGGTTCTCATTTTGCTCTAAATGTCTCACGGTCATAGAATGATTCATGGTCATTCAAATATGGTTCAAGATTAGCTGTGATTCATGGTTACCCATACACTCTTAGAAAGGTTCCAGAAGGGTTATTCGGCTGTCCCCATATCAGAACCCTTTTTGGGTCCAAATAGAATCCTTTTTGGTTAGAGGTAGAACTTTTGGTTGATCTTTGTAGAACCCTCTGCGTAAAGAGTTCTACATGGTACTCAAAAGGGTTCTACCTGGAACCAAAACAATAATTTTAGGTTCTAGATTTCACCTTTTTTTCTACTYATAGGGACCTTACACTGGTTCATGGGTAATCTGGCATATAGGGTCAGTAGTTTCATGGTCACATTGACAATTTATAATACTTATTATGCCTAGTGCTGCATTGGACCCTCTCATAAGGACTATCATGCTACAGTAGCAATATTGTACTGTGGTCACCTAACAAAGGCATTGTGAAACTGAGGTTTCCTTTCTTCGCAACAGCAAGATCGAAGCTACAATGAAACAAGGCAAAAGAGCACCAACAAAGACAATTGTAAGACAAGGTCATACAGTCTCACAGACCTGTGAACATATGTGTTGGCAGAGTGACCCACTGTTTATTAGCCAGTGGCAATGTTTGTCAGAGCAAATTCCAGCCAACCTGAAGTCATTCGACACTTTCCTTTGCCCTCCCTCAAGTTGCGTGCCAACATAAGAAGGCTTTAGGAGAAAATATCTGCAGTATGCTCACAGCTCCTCCAGGGAAGAGACCGTACCGTCTGGATGTATTAGCTATACTGTATGTGAGAGATTCTGCCTGTGTCTGTTTGTAAATGTTGTGTCTGTCTATAAATATTGTGTCTGTCTGCGTTGGGGTTTGTTTGTGTTAAATGTAGGTTTTCACATTCTACAATTACGTTCAAATAAATGTTCTCAACAGCCTGTTAAGTTTGTGACAATTTCACAAACTGAAAACTCTCTCCACGAACCAAGAACTCAATCAACTAATTAATTAAATGTGTTGTCATGACGTCGTTTTCAGGGAGTTCGGCCGATGGAAAGTCAACAGCCTGGCGGTGGAGAGGCGGGACGGCAGCGGCCTGGCTCCGCCCCTCGACCCTGACTTCATGCACACAGTCAGGCAGTTGGGGCGGCGGCCCTCCCTCCACAGGATCACTGAGACCATTATCAAGAAGTACGGAACTCACCTCCTGCTGTCCGCCACTCTTGGAGGTACAGTAAACAGAGGCTCCAAACATTGGTTCCTACTTGACCCGCATCACAGCAGGACTCCTTAAACTCCTTAGAAGTGGGTTTTTCAAGAGGGAAATTCATAAAACTTTTAAATGTAAAATCTGTTACTGAATGTAATGTATGACTCAGACAATGGGAGAAATTCCTAGTGTCTGAACSATACATTACATTCAATAACTTAGCTACAGCAGATACTTCTGCATAAGGGGTATATTTTTAGTAACATATGTAATGTGGAAATTATACAGTTTAGAATTGATGTATTATACTGTATCTTATGTGCTTAAAAAGCTACTGTGTGTATATATATATATACAGTTGAAGTCGGAAGTTTACATACACCTTAGCCAAATACATTTAAACTCAGTTTTTCATAATTCCTGACATTTAATCAGAGTAAAAATTCCCTATCTTAGGTCAGTTAGGATCACCACTTTATTTTAAGAATGTCAAATGTCAGAATAATAGTAGAGAGAATAATTTATTTCAGCTTTTATTTCTTTCAACACATTCCCAGTGGGTCAGAAGTTTACATACACTCAATTAGTATTTGGTAGCATTGCCTTTAAATTGCTTTACTTGGGTCAAATGTTTTGGGTAGCCTTCCACAAGCTTCCCACAATAAGTTGGGTCAAATGTTTTGGGTAGCCTTCCACAAGCTTCCCACAATAAGTTGGGTCAATTTTGGCCCATTCCTCCTGACAGAGCTGGTGTAACTGAGTCAGGTTCTTAGGCCTCCTTGCTCGCACAYGCTTTTTCAGTTCTGCCTACAAATTTTCGATGGGATTGAGGTCAGGGCTTTGTGATGGCCACTCCAATACCTTGACTTTGTTGTCCTTAAGCCATTTTGCCACAACTTTGGAAGTATGCTTGGTATCATTGTCCATTTGGAAGAGCCATTTGCGAACCAAGCTTTAACTTCCTGACTGATGTCTTGAGATGTTGCTTCAATATATCCACATAATTGTCCTTCCTCATGATGCCATCWATTTTGTGAAGTGCACCAGTCCCTCCAGCAGCAAAGCACCCCCACAACATGATGCTGCCACCCCCGTGCTTCACGGTTGGGATGGTGTTCTTCGGCTTGCAAGCCTCCCCCTTTTTCCTCCAAACATAACGATGGTCATTATGGCCAAACAGTTCTATTTTAGTTTCACCAGACCGGAGGACATTTCTCCAAAAGGTACGATCTTTGTCCCCATGTGCAGTTGCAATCTGTAGTCTGGCTTTTTTTATGGCGGTTTTGGAGCAGTGGCTTCTTCCTTGCTGAGCAGCCTTTCAGGTTATGTCGATATAGGACACGTTTTACTGTGGATATAGATACTTTTGTACCCGTTTCCTCCAGCATCTTCWCAAGGTCCTTTGCTGTTGTTCTGGGATTGATTTGCACTTTTCGCACCAAAGTACGTTCATCTCTAGGAGACAGAACGCGTCTCCTTCCTGAGCGGTACGACAGCTGCGTGGTCCCATGGTGTTTATACTTACGTACTATTCTTTGTACAGATGAATGTGGTACCTTCAGGCATTTGGAAATTGCTCCCAAGGATAAACCAGACTTTTGGAGATTTACAAGGTCTTGGCTGATTTCTTTTGATTTTCCCATKATGTCAAGCAAAGAGGCACTGAGTTTTAACGTATGCCTTGATATACATCCACAGGTACAYCTCCAATTGACTCAAAYTATGTCAATTAGCCTATCAGAAGCTTCTAAAGCCATGATATAATTTTCTGGAATTTTCCAAGCTGTTTAAAGGCACAGTCAACTTAGTGTATGTAAACTTCCGACCCACAGGAATTGTCATACAGTGAATTATAAGTGAAATAATCTGTCTGTAAACAATTGTTGGAAAAATTACTTGTGTCATGCACAAAGTAGCTGTCTTAACCGACTTGTCAAAACTATAATTTGTTAACAAGAAATTTGTGGAGTGGTTGAAAAACGAGTTTTAATAACTCCAACCTAAGTGTATGTAAACTTCCGACTTCAACTGTATTAAAACAGGGAACTCAGTTCAGTATGGTTGCTGGATTGGGGTGAGATTAAACATACATCACATGTTCTGCTCATTATCTTTCTTCATCACAGTCAATGAATAATTGGAACCTCTCTAAAGAAGAGATGGGAGATGATCACCATTGATAAGCATCTCTGGCTCAGTTAATAGTCTCCCCTTTCCTAATTTCCTGTAATCAGGGGAGGAGTCCTTGACGATATTTGTGGATAAGCGGAAGCTGAGCCGAGGCCCAGAACCAGGGGCTAGAGCTGAGGGCAGCAGCCACAACAATACGGGGGTGGTGACCCTGGAGGCCCTTCACCAGCTGGCTGCCTCCTACTTCACCGACAGGGAGAACACCCTGCGCCGGCTCCACCACCTCCAGATCGCCTCCACCGCCATCAGGGTAAGAGACCCCTGACTGCCCTCTCTCTGCCTCTGGGCATACAGAGGGGAAGKTAGATGCTAATATAGGTTACTATAGGAGGTCAAACTGTGTTAAACCAATGCAGCTGCTGCAACGACTTTGCCATGTTTTCTTGAGATTTTTCTGTGGGGGAGGCAAGTGGATAGGTTACTGTTGCATTTACTGTTGCCATTTTATTAATGTCAAATATTCACAGTGTAGCATGTTGATGTGTTGTTTTGATTTATAATTGTCCTTATTGTCAGACTCTCGCTGTGCCGATTCAGTATKTAAGCGTTGTTGCATAGTGTATCAGATATGAGTGCTTTTATCTCAAGATGAAAACGGCTGAGAATTAACATGTTTYAAGTCATAAGAATTTMATGTGACTTACATCAGACTGTGTTCTAATTATATATCAAGGGCRATAGAGACAGATGAACAGGGTTCAGTCAGTATAGAATATCTACGTAAAAAGTATTTACTGTAKGCCGTCTATTCCAAAACTGCAATGCCGTCGGAGGTACRCCAAATAAATATGTGATTCACATTTTCAAACAGTCCATTTATATTTTCCAACGGGGCTATACATTTGGTAATGCGGGTGCAAGCAGTTGCTCCCGACGCCACTTGGGTACACTGCAGCATCCACCAAGAGSCTCTTGTTGCCAAGGGAATGCCTGACAGCTTGAAAGACGTTTTGGACACTACAGTGAAAATGGTAAACTTAGTTAAAGCAAGGCCCCTGAACTCTCCTGTATTTTCCGCAATATGCAATCATATGGGCAGCGACCATGTAATGCTTTTACAGCATACAGAAGTGCGTTTGTTATCAAGGGGGAAAGTATTGACACATTTTTCTGAATTGAGAGACGAGCTTAAAGTTTTCTGTACTGACCATCATTTCCACTTGTCTGACCGCTTGCATGATGACGAGTTTCTCACACGACTGGCCTGTCTGRGTGATGTTTTTTCTAGCCTGAATTATCTGAATCCAGGATTACAGGGACTCTCCGCAACTATATTCAATGTGCGGGACAAAATTGAGACTATGATTAAGAAGTTGGAGCTCTTCTCTGTCTGCATTAACAAGGACAACACACAGGTCTTTCCATCATTGTATAATTTTTTTGTGTGCAAATTAACTCAAGCTTACGGACAATGTCAAATGTGATATAGCGAAGCATCTGAGTGAGCTGGGTGCGCAATTACGCAGGTACTTTCCCAAAACGGACGACACAAACAACTGAAATCGTTAGCCCTTTCATGCCCTGCCTCCAGTCCACTTACAAGAGTGCCTCATCAAAATTGCAGCAWGCGGTTCTGTGAAAATKTCATTTATTCAGAAGCCACTGCCAGATTTCTGGATAGGGCTGCGCTCAGAGTATCCTGCCTTGGCAAATCGCACTGTTAAGACACTGATGCCCTTTGCAACTATGTACCTATGTGAGAGTGGATTCTCGACCCTCACTAGCATGAAACCTAAGTACAGGTACAGACTGTGTGGAAAATGATTTTAAGACAGACTCTCTCCAATACAACCCAACATTGCAGAGTTATGTGCATCCTTTCAAGCACACCCTTCTCATTAACCTGTGGTGAGTTATTTGATGAACAAATAAGGTTTTATATGTAATATGGTTAAATAAATAGCAAAATTATTGGTTATTAGTATATTATTATTTGTGCCCTGGTCCTATAAGAGCTCTTTGTCAGCCGGGTTGTGACAAAGTCACACTCATTCTTATGTTTATAAATGTATCGTATAGTGTGTGTGATGGCTAAAAACAACATTAGTAGTTATTCATCAGGATGATATATCGGCCCATATCTTTCTATTCATTTCCGTCCAAGCTAACCACCTTTGTCAGCCATTTTGTGGAGTGAGCCGAGTGTCAGTTGGTCAAGAAAAGGTTTTGAATAGGTGTYCAGGGGTGTTCAGCACTGCCAGTTGCATATAGTCCTTCATTAAAACACATATGCTGGAGAATATGGAGGAAATATGCAAGAACTGTTACTAAGGCATACATCTAGAGGTTTGATTATGATTCATCTCAAGCCGTATCGTGATTCACTTCATCTATGTTAGGGATGGGCAACTCCAGTCCTCGCAAGACCCGAGTGGTGTCACCCCCCCCCCATCTCTGACAAACACCGCTGATTAAACTGATTACATTCTAAACTGAAGATCATGATTAGTTGATTATTGGAGTCAGATGTGTTAGTTGGGTCTAGGGGCAAAAGTGTGACACCAATCAGGCCCCCAAGTACTGGAGTTGCCCATCCCTGCTCTACATCATGGTTTATCATGCTACAGAATGGTTGACGTAAGACACTGTAATCAGTATATGGGGGATTGGAAATTATGCAGACAATTACATTGATGGGAAGCTACAATCTATCTGTAGTATTAAGCTGATCTACTCCCTAAAAAAAAACGATATAAAATTACGAAAAAGACACTGTAATCAGTTATGAGTGACCCGAATTGAGGAACACTGATTCGCATGATCACCTTGAAATATTGGTGACTGGGCAGGAATGAAAGTTAATTAATTATGAATTCTCCACCACCATTGTACAATAACTCGCCAACTAAATGTATAATATTTCAAAATATGTTTTATTATATTTAACTAGGCAAGTCAATTAAGAATAAATTCTTATTTACAATGACGGCCTAACCCGGCCAAACCCTAACGACGCTGGGCCAATTGTGTGCCGCCCTATGGGACTCCCAATCACGGCCGGGTTGTGATACAGCCTGGAATCGAACCAGGGTCTGTAGTGACACTGAGGCGCAGTGTTTTAGACTGCTACGCCACTCGGAGCCACAAGAATATTTCAACCAACTCTTATTGTTTCTTTTAGATTAATTTACGGATTTTCATTGTGGTTTCAAATTTTCAATACCGTGAATAAGATTGATGGAGTCGATATGATTTAACATTGGAAGATGATTCTCTTTTTCACTCTTATCAAAGATTGATGTCCTTCCTTTATGATAGCCTACCAGAACACACATACTATTCAATCAGTTCCACAGAATATTTTCCTASTTCATTCTCTGATGTTTGAGGCATGAAACAAAACATCGGGAAAAAATGTAATAACTTTCAACATTAATTAGTTCCCTTACCTCCCTCAGGTGACTGAAACCAGGACAGGCCCCCTTGGATGCAGTAACTATGATAACCTTGACTCTGTCAGCTCAGTAMTGGTCCACAGTCCAGAAAACAAGATCCAATTACAAGGTATGTCTGAAACTAGAACTAAAGGCAAAACATCAACAGGTGTATCACTCTGAATGAACTTCGAAGAGCCAGGTGTGCCTTTCATGGTTAACACTAATATATGTATTCCCAGAAATGTAGAGGGAATAGTTTACAGTAACTCACTACAGCTGGCTCAACATGGAATGCATTCTTCAGGAGGTCCAGTGCAGCAAAGGCAGGGCACAGTAGTTCCTATCTGGAATCTAATTGGTTCTCGAGGCTAACCTGCGAGAATCTTTATCAAACCCCGGGATGACTTAGTTGTATTTGGTTTCTGAAGTGGGATCTTCAAAAGCAATTTAGCGGCAGTGTCTGTTTGTTTTGCCTTCTTATACACCCCAAAATACTSACCCACGCCTCTCTGGCCTCCCCAGGACTCCAGGTTATTCTGCCAGCGTACCTGCGGAGCCGCTTCGTCCAGGCAGCCCTCAGCTACATCGGCTGCAACTCGGAGGGCCAGTTTGTGTGCAGGGCCAGTGACTGCTGGTGCCAGTGCAGCCCGGACTTCCCACAGTGCAACTGTCCACAGACGGACCTCCAGGCCCTGGAGAACAACCTGCTCCGCCTCAGAGAGGCCTGGACACTGGCCAACGAGGAGTTTGAGGAATCAGGTGTTTACTGGAGATAGTTGAACATGCAACAGTTCAATGACCTTGGTGATGAGCGACAATTGAGCAGCCTGGGTGGAAGGATATTTCTGCTTTAGCCAGCTTGTTTTTAACTTGCAATAATGTAGTGTAGAATGCAGAGAGTAAGGTATTCAGGCATTCAATAAGCTTCCATATGTGARAATGATAAAAAGCATTGTTCGGAGATATGGTGGAGAAGGGAGTATACTAGATTAAAAACCTTACTGAAGTCGCATAATAAAAGTGTCTCGTGGGATTTCTGACTTCTTGAAAACACTTTTGAAATAGAGGAAACATAGTTAGTTGCAGAATGGAACCCATTCAACCCGTGTGGTGCAGCGGTCTAAGGCACTGCATCTCAGTGCTAGAGGCGTCACTACAGACCCTGGTTTGATCCCGGGCTGTATCACAGCGGTCTAAGGCACTGCATCTCAGTGCTAGAGGCGTCACTACAGGCCCTGGTTAGATTCCGGGCTGTATCACAGCGGTCTAAGGCACTGCATCTCAGTGCTAGAGGCGTCACTACAGACCCTGGTTAGATTCCGGGCTGTATCACAACTGGCTGTGATCAGGAGTCCTATAGGGCGGCGCACAATTGGCCCAGTGTCGTCCGGGTTAGGGGTGGGTTTGGCCGGGGTAGGCCATCATTGTAAGTAAGAATTTGTTCTTAACTGACTTGCCTAGTTAAATAAAAAMWCAACCCCTCTGAATCAGAGAGATGCTGCCTTAATCAGCGCCYGGGTTTAACTGCCGTGCTCAAGGGCAGGTTTTATCCACTTGGGGATTCAAACCAGCGACCTTTCGGTTACTGGCCCAMCGCTCTTGATGTAATAGGTTACCATGGCAATATACATGGCCTTGCTTCGACAGCTGGAAGTGTATATTTGCACCCACTTCAACCACCATCTCATACCATCTGATAAATGACCAATTAGTGACTAAACCATTCAATGGTGCACACTACAGACAGGTGGTTAATAAAATATGATACCTCTTGAAATAACAGTTCTGCACTCTAGTAAGCTGAGAAGAAAGAAATMATCTGAACCAGTATCTCTGAACACGTTGTTGTGCTGTTGTTTATTTATATTTGGGTTTGTTTACTTTTCTGGGACAGACAAAAACAGTGAGAACAGACACACTGTCACACGTAATTATTCCCCAACGGCTCACATGGCTCCCAGCCAGAACGAAACTTCACTTATTCATGTTTTTTTTTTTGTTACTCCTTATTTATTTTTTAGAGGAGTTCCAAAGCTTCGTCGGAAGGCTGCCAACCCATTACGCAGTGAACAAATCTGTCGTGGAGCACTTGTGGAGGACGGATGGGGGTCTGCTCCAGCGCTACAGGCAGCTGGAGACCACGCGAGGCCTGCTTCTCGACAAAGCGCGTCACACCGCTAACAAGCTCTTCAGCCTCATTAAGAGATGTCGCCATCAGCCCAGAATTGTGCTGCACAGGGAGAGGTATAGAGTATTTTTTCATTAACCCGAGGTTTCCCCCAAACTTCCTTTGTCTTGTAATTATGCAAATTATTTATGCACCGTGCGGGAAAGACACAAAATAAGAGTCGTTTTAGAAGACAAGAAGGGCTGACAGACGAAATTGAGTCTCACCTCGGATAACCAGAGTTGAGGATAGCTGGACAACTGGCAGTCGCTTAATGCAATGCAATTAGTACTGTTTTAACTTTTGTTATCCAAAGTATCTAAGACCACTGGGCTCAATAAAAGAKGAAGTACCTACTCACTAGGCCACAATAAGTCTTCAGATAGTGTCACACATCCACACTCAGAAAAGAGTATCAATAACAAACCTTTTGGCATTCAAACGGTAGGTCCTCTTTATCTTATGCCTCTGCTGAAGTAACCGCTTTCACTCTGTTTTCATTAACAGTCAAAACTACAGTCTGAACAACATTCCAATTATAATTTGGTTAGCCCGGTCCCAGATCATGTTTGTTGTACTCTCTTGTACTGTATCTGTACTAATACTATTTATCTGTATCTGTACAAATACTATTTATCTGTATCTGTACAAATACAGTGCTGCCAAGCGCACTGTGACTACTGTGGCGCTTGGCAGAGTTCTTAACGGGTCCAACAGAACCCCTGAGACCTGACACGAGTAGTCCTCTAGCTCCCGGTTCAGCTCTGTAATGCTACCTGGTCTAGCTGTTATTAGTTACTCCGGTCTTCCAGAGAGGCTTTCCTTTGAGCATAACTTCACGGTGCTGGATTCCTCCCTCCTGACCTCTCTGTTTTGATGGCCATTCTTTGGAAGAAATTAACTACATTACAAAATCCTTCAGTACTACTGCCAAACGCTCTTCTTCCACAATCCTCAATCCAATTACACTGCTTTATCACACCCTTCTGGTCATAAAGGGGGATTTGATGGAGGTTCCCAATTATTTAACTGGTCCATTTTTTCCGCATGTGGATCGTATGAAATGTTTTATGCATAGTTTATTTGCTCTGTAATTGTACTGGGTGGTTAGTATTCAATATTCATACATTGAACAAAAGGTGTGTGTGTGTGTGTGTGTGTGTGTGTGTGTGTGTGTGTGTGTGTGTGTGTGTGTGTGTGTGTGTGTGTGTGTGGTTGGCTCTCTCAGTCAGCACCCACCTGCCTACTCAGGAGGAATTCACGACTAGAGGAAGATTTTCATTTTGGTCTGATTTAGCTTGCATTCCAGCAGCTGAGCCAACGAGCAGAGATGGGGTTTCTGCTCTGCCTATCCTACTTAATTGACAGATATTGTTGCTGTGAATGTGCAGTATGAATCCTATTGTGTCTGATGAGATGTTTTTAACATATTTCAAAGACAAAAGAAAATGTTAATTGACTAACAAAAGTACRTTCACCTACAGTATGTTCTGTCCTCCGTCCTCAGACCCCTCCGCTACTGGCTGAGCTACATCCTGTCCCTCCTGTACTGCAGTGAGAACGACCACATCGGCGTGTACTCTGAGCAGACCAGGAGTTGTTCCTGCCCCTACCACCACTCTTCCTGCCAGGGCCCCGTCCCCTGCGCTGTGGGAGAAGGCCCCCGCTGTGCATCTTGTTCCCCCGAGAACCGCACCCGCTGCTCCAGCTGCAACCCGGGCTTCTTTCTAGGCCAGGGGCTCTGCCGACCCGCCGTACCTGACCCCACGGATCCCTACCTGGGTTTGGAGAGCGACCGCGACCTTCAGGACTTGGAGCTGCGCTACCTACTCCAGCGCCGCGACTCGCGCATTGCCCTGCACGCCATCTTCGTCAGCAGCGATGTGCGCCTCAACGCCTGGTTCGACCCGTCGTGGCGGAAGAGGATGCTGCTGACGCTGAAGAGCAACCGCTACAAGTCCAACCGCGTGCACATGCTCCTGGGGGTGACGCTCCAGGTGTGCCTGACCAAGAACAGCACGCTGGAGCCTGCGCTGTCCGTGTTCGTCAACCCKTTCGGGGGCAGCCACTCAGAGAGCTGGACCATGCCGATCGGCCAGCACGGCTACCCCGGCTGGAAGMGGACCAAGCTGGATATCCCCCTGGACTGCTACAACTGGACCTTGACACTGGGCAACCGGTGGAAGAGCTTTTTCGAGACCRTCCATTTCTACCTGAGGAGCCGCATTAGGGATTCGGGGCCAGGCTCGGAGGTTGGGGGACCCAGAAACGCTAGTAGAGCGTACTTTGAACCACCAGAGGGCGCCGTGGAACCTGTGGAGGCGTATTCATCCCAGAACAYGGGMTACATGAAGATCAACAGCATGCAGCTGTTTGGATACAGCATGCACTTTGACCCGGATGCAATCCAGGACCTAATCCTGCAGCTGGACTACCCGTACACCCAGGGATCCCAGGACTCAGCCCTGCTGCAGCTGGTAGAGGTCCGCTATAGGATCAACCGCCTCTCCCCTCCAGGGGCTCAGCCTGTGGACCTGTTCTCATGTCTGCTCCGTCAAAGACTGAAACTGTCCAGTTCAGAAGTGACCAGAATACTGGCTTCTCTACAGGCTTTCAGTGCCAGACAACCAAACTCTGTGGAGTACGAGGCAACCAAGCTATGTAGTTAATAATGGGCAGGTGGGCGGGGCCAATGTGATGTTTTTTGTATTAACCCAATCATATACAATGTCAGCCYCATAGCCTATATCTTTTGTCCGCGGGTCTGTTTGTGTTGGTGTTTGCCATTAATGTCTTTAATTGTATATAAGTGTCATTAAATTTGATGTTTTTATCAATACCGGTGAAAAGTTTGGACAAACCTACTCATTCAAGRGTTTTTCTTWATTTTTTACTATTTTCTGCATTGTAGAATAATTGTGAAGACACCAAAACTATGAAATAGYACATATGGAATCATGTARTAAGCAAAAARGTATTAAACAAATCAAAATATATTATATATTTGAGATTATTCAAATAGCCACCCTTTGCCTTGATGACAGCTTTGCACACTCTTGGCATTCTCTCAACCAGCTTCACCTGGAATGCTTTTCCAACAGTCTTGAAGGAGTTCCCACATATGCTGAGCACTTGTTGGCAGCTTTTCCTTCACTCTGCGGTCCAACTCATCCCAAACCATCTCAATTTGGTTGAGGTCGGGGGATTGTGGAGGCCAGGTCATCTGATGCAGCACTCCATCACTCTCCTTCTTGGTAAAAAAAATCCCTTAAACAGCCTGGAGGTGTGTTGGGTCATTGTCCTGTTGAAAAACAAATGATAGCCCCACTAAGTCAAACCTAATGGGATGGTGTATCGCTGCATAAAGACACGGCGGTTGGAACCAAAAATCTCCAATTTGGACTCCAGACCAAAGGACAAATTTCCACCACTAATATCCATTGCTCGTGTTTCTTGGCTAAAGTATGTCTCTTCTTCTTATTGGTGTCCTTTAGTAGTGGTTTCTTTGCAGCAATTTGACCATGAATGCCTRATTCACACAGTCTGCTCTGAACAGTTGATGTTGAGATGTGTCTGTTACTAATTTKGATTTGTTTAACACTTTTTTGGTTACTACATGATTCCATATGCATTTTTTCATAGYTTTGATGTCTTCACTATTATTCTACAATGTAGAATAAAGGAAAACCCTTGAATGACTAGGTGTTCTAAAACTTTTGACCGGTAGTGTATATTGGAAAGATTTGGAAAAATGCATCCCTTTTTCCCCTTTTACAGAAAATGCTGCAATTTATTATTGGATAGAGAGGATTTGATCTGCTTTATACAAGTATCAAATCAGCATCTATTCCAAATGTATATGACCGCTGTGTTATTTCAGCGGATTATTGGATTGATACAAACACACACACCTACTGAAACCTATGTAAGTCATTTGCTAATGTAACGAGAACGAGTTGCTGCAAATGTGCTGTGTTAGTACTGCCCATCTGGAGCTGCAGAGCACAGTGTCTCATAGTGTCTCCATTCTGTAACAGCCTTGGCACAGATTACCAAGGGTATAGCGAGGACAGTAGCCTCCGCCCCTCTGTCTCTGGCTGCCATTCACACTCACTGTGATGGATGAGAGAGGGAGGTAGAGAGACATGCACAGCATCAAACACAGGCTAGGTATCAATGGCCTTTATCAGAGATAATTAGCTCACAGAGCAAATAGGGAGTTGATTGAAGGCTCAATGACCACGGGTGAAATTAGACCCGAACTCCCAAAAGGACWGTTGTCTCTAGACTACAGTGTGAGCTGTTTGAGTATGACTTACATCTTAGATAGCACTTGCAGAAGTGGCTTGTCGTCGCTTAATCTAGATTCGTAAGACGTTCCCCCCTGGGGTTAAGGAGTGATGGGTGGTTATCCATCCTGTCTCTTCCCTCTGTTTTAATGCTAACCTTAAGAGAAAGAGAAAGTGGGTAGAAACAAGCAATTAACTTGAAAACACTACCAAATGAAGCACTGCTTGTTCTCAAATTCGGTTATGGGCTAAATTATGTTCCTGTTTATTAATTAAATGCAGTCATTTAGATTGGAAGTAAATTGGATTTCCAAATTCGATAGACTGAATCCTTTTCAGTGAGGTAAGGTTTAGATTTCAAATATTTTTTATTTTTTTAAAGGTCCTAGAATCATTTGCATATCTAAATGGAATGTAAAGTAATTAAAATCGTGGCTGAGTAAACAAACAGCGATGTCACTCATGGGCAGCATTCATCGACATCTGAAGTAAACTCCTTAGTGTGACAAGGCCCAAATGTGCTCAAACCAAACCCTTTAAAATGTCCTTGATTGTGGGGTTGCAAAGTCCCTGATTACTAATCTTTACACTGTTTTGTGTTTCAATAAGTTACTTACCAAGGTTGTTGACCACTGAGAATTTTTTTGTAATCATGGTCATTTATTGTGTGATTGCACAAAATGTAGGCCTATATCTGCTAATGTATAGGTTTTAAACACACACACACACACACACACACACACACACACACACACACACACACACACTGAGCGATTAGCTGAGGCTTTGGGCAGGGCAGTGGGCCTCAGAGGAAACATGAGTAAGACTAATAATATAATGTGTCTGTTTTACAAGTGGACTTGCGAGGGGAGGGCGGGCTGCGGTGAAGGACAAGAGTTTATGGAGACGAGTCTCTCAGGAGAGGCATTTAAAATAATGGCTGACAATCCACAGGAAGAACACAATGAGCTGGAAGTCCATCAAGACAGTCTAAAGGGAAATCTGTGAGGGTTTGGTATTCATCATACAACAGCAGTTCCTCTTTATGAAACAGCCCACTCGTTGAACCATCCAAGCTCTACTGCTGTTGGGCAACCAAGCTCTACTGCTGTTGGAGCCCAAGCTCTACTGCTGTTGGGGCCGAGCAAGCTCTACTGCTGTTGGGCCAGAGCCAAGCTCTACTGCTTGTTGGGGCCGAGCCAAGCTCTACTGCTGTTGGCCCGATGCCAAGCTACTGCTGTGGAGCCGAGCCAAGCTCTACTGCTGTTGAAGGCCGAGCCAGCCAAGCTTCTCTACTGCTGTTGGGCCGAGCCAAGCTCTACTTGCTGTAGCCGAGCCAAGCTCTACTGCTGTTGGGCCGAAGCCAAGCTCTACTGCTGTTGAGCCGAGCCAAGCTCTACTGCTGTTGAAGCCAGCCATGCTACTACGCTGTTGAGCGACCAAGCTCTACTGCTGTTGGAGCCGAGCCAAGCTCTACTGCTGTTGGAGCGAGCCAAGCTCTACTGCTGTTTGAAGCCGAGCAAGCTCTACTGCTGTTGAAGCGACCAAGCTCTACTGCGTGAGCCGACCAACTCTAGCTGCTGTTGGAGCGACCAAGCTCTACTGCTGTTGGAGCCGAGCCAAAGCTCTACTGCTGTTGAGCCGACCAAGCTCTACTGCTGTTGGGCCGAGCCAAGCTCTACTGCTGTTGGAGCGACCAAGCTCTACTGCTGTTGAGCGAGCCAAGCTCTACTGCTGTTGGAGCCGAGCCAAGCTCTACTGTGTGAGCCTACCAAGCTCACTGCTGTTGGAGCCGACCAAGCTCTACTGCTGTTGGAGCCGACCAAGCTCTACTGCTGTTGAGCCGAGCCAAGCTCTACTGCTGTTGGAGCCGAGCCAAGCTCTACTGCTGTTGAGCCGAGCCAAGCTCTACTGCTGTTGGAGCCACCAAGCTCTACTGCGTTGGAGCCGAGCCAAGCTCTACTGCTGTTGGAGCCGAGCCAAGCTCTACTGCTGTGAGCCCCAGCTCTACTGCTGTTGGAGCCGAGCCAAGCTCTACTGCTGTTGGAGCCGAGCCAAGCTCTACTGCTGTTGAAGCCGAACCAAGCTCTACTGCTGTTGAGCCAACCAAGCTCTACTGCTGTTGAGCCGAGCCAAGCTCTCTGCTGTTGAGCGAGCCAAGCTCTACTGCTGTTGAGCAACCAAGCTCTACTGCTGTTGGAGCCGACAAGCTCTACTGCTTGGAGCGAAGCCAATCACTCGTAGACCAACTCTACTGCTGTTGGAGCCGAACCAAGCTCTACTGCTGTTGGAGCCAACCAAGCTCTACTGCTGTTGAGCCGAGCCAAGCTCTACTGCTGTTGGAGCCGAGCCAAGCTCTACTGCTGTTGGAGCCGAGCCAAGCTCTACTGCTGTTGGAGCACCAAGCTCTACTGCTGTTGAAGCCGAACCAAGCTCTACTGCTTGGAGCCGAACCAAGCTCTACTGCTGTTGGAGCCGACCAAGCTCTACTGCTGTTGAGCACCAAGCTCTATGCTGTTGGAGCCGAGCCAAGCTCTACTGCTGTTGGAGCGAGCCAAGCTCTACTGCTGTTGGAGCCGAGCCAAGCTCTACTGCTGTTGGGCCGGAACAAGCTCTACCTGTGAGCCGAAGCTCTACTGCTGTTGAGCCGAACCAAGCTCTACTGCTGTTGAGCCGAACCAAGCTCTACTGCTGTTGAGCCGAACCAAGCTCTACTGCTGTTGGGCCAACCAAGCTCTACTGCTGTTGAGGCCGAGCCAAGCTCTACTGCTTGTTGAAGCCGAGCCAAGCTCTACTGCTGTTGGAGCCGAGCCAAGCTCTACTGCTGTTGGGCCGAACAAGCTCTACTGCTGTTTGGAGCCGAACAAGCTCTACTGCTGTTGGAGCCGACAAGCTCTACTCTGTTGGAGCCGAGCCAAGCTCTACTGCTGTTGGACCGAGACCAAGCTCTACTGCTGTTGAGCCGAACCAAGCTCTACTGCTGTTAGCCGAGCCAAGCTCTACTGCTGTTGAGCCGAGCCAAGCTCTACTGCTTTGAGCCGAGCGTCTACGCTTTTAGCCGCCAAGCTCTACTGCTGTTGGAGCCGAGCCAAGCTCTACTGCTGTTGAGCCGAGCCAAGCTCTACTGCTGTTGAAGCCGAACCAAGCTCTACTGCTGTTGGGGCCAGCCAACTCTACTGCTGTTGAGCCGAGCCAAGCTCTACTGCTGTTGGACTGAGCCAAGCTCTACTGCTGTTGGAGCCAACTCTACTCTGTTGGAGCTAAGCCAAGCTCTACTGCTGTTGGAGCCGAACCAAGCTCTACTGCTGTTGAGCCGAGCAAGCTCTACTGCTGTGGAGCCGAACCAAGCTCTACTGCTGTTGGAGCCGAGCCAAGCTCTACTGCTGTGGGCAACTCTACTGCTTTGGAGCCGAGCAAGCTCTACTGCTGTTGAAGCCGAGCCAAGCTCTACTGCTGTTGAGACCAACAAGCTCTACTGCTGTTGGAGCCGAACCAACTCTACTGCTGTGAGCCGAACCAACTCTACTGCTGTTGGGCCAAGCTCTACTCGTTGGAGCCACAAGCTCTACTGCTGTTGGAGCCGAGCCAAGCTCTACTGCTGTTGGAGCCGAGCCAAGCTCTACTGCTGTTGAGCCGAAGCCAAGCTCTACTGCTGTTGGAGCCGAGCCAAGCTCTACTGCTGTTGAGCCGAGCAAGCTCTACTCTTTGGAGCCAGCCAAGCTCTTACTGCTGTTGGAGCCGACCAAGCTCTACTGCTGTGACGAGCAACTTACTGCGTGAGCCGACCAACTCTACTGCTGTTGGAGCCGAACCAAGCTCTACTGCTGTTGAGCCGACCAAGCTCTTACTGCTGTTGAAGCCGAGCCAAGCTCTACTGCTGTTGAAGCGAGCCAAGCTCTACTGCTGTTGAGCCGAACCAAGCTCTACTCTGTTGGAAGCCGACCAAGCTTTCTTAACTTCTGCTGTTGAACCGAGCCAAGCTCTACTGCTGTTGGGCACGAGCCAAGCTCTACTGCTGTTGAGCCGAGCCAACAGCTCTACTGCTGTTGAAGCCGAACCAAGCTCTACTGCTGTTGAAGCCAAGCTCTCTGCTGTTGGAGCCGCCAAGCTCTACTGCTTTGTTAGCCGAGCCAAGCTCTACTGCTGTTGAACCGAGCCAAGCTCTACTGCTGTTGAGCCGAACCAAGCCTCTACTTGCTGTTTGAAGCCGAGCTCTACTGCTGTTGAAGCCGAGCCCAAGCTCTACTGCTGTTGGGCCGAACCAAGCTCTTACTGCTGTTGGGTGAACCAAGCTCTACTGCTTTGGAGCCGAGCCAAGCTCTACTGCTGTTGAACCGAACCAAGCTCTACTGCTGTTGAAGCCGAACGTTTCTGGAAAAAAGGTCAGAGTAAAAATAAATGATCAACCAGTAGGATATGTTTCACAATAGTGTGAAAATGGGAAATGTGAGCTAAATGGATCCACTTACAGGAATAGAGCAGTAACAACCTGTTTTGCCCCCAGGAAGAGTAGCTGCTGCCTTGGCAACAGCTAATGGGCAGTAGCGGTGTGTGAGTAATATCACTGAGGAAGCCAAGCCAGTAAAAAAGCCATATTACAGCCTATGTTGTAATAATTGCGTTGTTTGCTCTATAACCCATTTGTTCATAAGCCACCGTGATATACAATAAGGCCCTGACAACAAAAAAACAACAGCGGCAGAATAAATTCAACTATTTGTTTCATCACAAAACCAGAGAGCAACATTTGCCCAGTGATGTCCACAAAGCAAAAATTGCATTAACAAACAGTTACACGACCTGCAGCATGGTCAAGCAAGTTAATGTTTTCGACAGTTTACTACACAACTACTGATTTAGGACCCCTTAGTTACCGCAAGTCAGCACAAAGACAACAGGAGCCCTGCCTCCGCTATTCCAGCACCATTTACACTTAAACATCATCAAATCAACAAGGCTATATATGATTATTTTAATACAGTGAAAACAAATGTAAAGATACCAAAAACAATTTAGTCCAATCAATGTTCCTAAATATAATGTGGTTGTAGCCTGACCTCCTCGCATGGGCAACAATGAACCAGCTAAGTTAGCTAGCTAGTTAACGTGAGCCTACCAGGCTACATCTAGGCTACATATGGAACTTCAATCGTCTCAGGCCAATGGCACAACATATGAATTTATGTTTACATCCGAATCTCTGTCATAATCATTGGCCTGTACAGAGAATTAAGTCAAAACCACATGTCCAAATCCCCATCTCTGTCCATGGCTTAGGAAAKGGCCGATTTAGCAAGCTAGCTACTGCAGCACACCAACACAAGCAGACCATAACAACCCACAGTTGAGCTCAGCGCAACGATGAATTACAAATTATATATATATTTTTTTTATCAAGGGAAGCAAATGCTTGCTGGCATCAATCAATCCAATGCTACGGCGGCAACATGTCATACTCTTTTGTTCCAGACAGCATCAGATACATGGGCTACACATACAGAGACAGAGGGGCGCTGTTTCCCTCACTCGGATGATTTCTCCCGTGAGATTCAGCCACTTGCGAAAAGACGGGAAATTATGAAAACACAGAGAGACGAGAGACATTATTTTATCATWAAAAAATGGTAGTGGTCAAATATCCATGATTACACACCACTGCTAATGGGGATCCTAATAAATATGAAATACTAAACCTAGAGTGATCGATAACTGTATTTGTTAAGGGAATATTTTTTTTCCTCTCCCTCATCATGCATATACGAAATGATACAAGTCATAATCTATTATATTAATTTTGTSAATAGATTCCTTCTACTTTCTCGCAATAATTTTAGAGCACTCTTTAAAACGATTTTTCAGAATACTAAAGCTATTCTTGAGACCTACAAAAGCAGCAAGCTGTTTTCTGTGTAGCCCCATTGTAACGGCTTTCTTCCTGGGATGAAGGAGAGGACCAAAACGCAGCGTGGCTAGTGTTCAACACGATTTAATAAAGATAATAACGTGAACACTACAAGCAACAAAACAATAAATGTGAAAACCGAAAACAGTCCTATCTGGTGCAGAACACAAAGACAGGAAACAATCACCCACAAAYCAACAGTGCAAACAGGCTACCTTAATATGGTTCCCAATCAGAGACAATGACAAACACCTGCCTCTGATTGAGAACCATATCAGGCAAATCAGACACACCTAAACCAATGAGACACATAACATAGACTACACCCACCCAGCTCACGTCCTGACCAACTGAACAAAGACTAAACAAAGGAAATAAGGYCAGGAACGTGACACCCATCCTCGGCTAAAAGCTGTGTGAAGTCTAATGAGAGCTTTTACAATTATACTCAATAAAAATATAAATGCAACATGCAACAATTTCAACGATTTTACTGAGTTACAGTTCATATAAGGAAATAAATAAATTAGGCCCTAATCWATGGATTTCACATGACTGGGCTGGGGTGCAGCCATGGGTGGGCCTGGGAGGACATAGGCCCACTCACGTGGGAGCCAGGCCCACCCACTGGGGAGCCAGGCCCAGCCAATCAGAATGAGTTTTTCCCCACAAAAGAGCTTTATTACAGACAGAAATACTTCTCCGTTTCATCAGCTGTCTGGGTGGCTGGTCTCAGACGATCCCGCAGGTGAAGAAGCCGGATGTGGAGGTCCTGGGCTGGCATAGTTACACGTGGTCTGCGATTGGACGCCAAATGATCTAAAACGATGTTGGAGGCGGTATATGGAAGAGAAATAAACATTACATTATCAGGTAACAGCTGCTGGACATTCCTGCAGTCAGCATGCTTATTGCACGCTCCCTCAAAACTTCAGACATCTGTGGTATTGTGTTGTGTGACAAAATGCACATTTTAGAGTAGATTTGTATTGTCCCCAGCACAAGGTGCACCTGTGTAATGATCATGCTGTTTAATCGGCTTCATGATATGCCACACCTGTCAGATGGATGGATTATCTTGCTGAACGAGAAAAGCGCACTAACAAGGATGCAAACAAATTTTACACAAAATTRGAGACTAAATATTTTTGGGGTGTGTATGGAAGTTTTCTGGGATCTTTTATTTCAGCTCATGAAACATGGGACCAACACTTYACAAGTTGCGTTTATATTTTGTTCAGTGTAGCATAAAATATGTTAATTTAGCAAATCAATGCAAGGCCAGGTTTTTAACCTGCATAACAAAAGAAGACTAAAATGGGAGAAGAACCTGGTCCGTAGCACCTGGTTCCTTAGACAACCAAGGTTTTCCGTGTGCACCAGGTTCCGTAGCACCAGGGTCCGTAGCACCCAGGGTCCGTAGCACAGGTCCGTAGCACCAGGTTCCGTAGCACCAGGTCGTAGCACCAGGTTCCGTAGCACCAGGTTCCGTAGCATTCAGGTTCGTAGCACCAGGTTCCGTAGCACCAGGTTTCCGTAGCACCAGGTCCGTAGCACCAGCGTACAAGGTTCGTAGCACCAGGTCCGTAGCACCAGGTTCGGTAGCACCAGGAGTCCCGTAGCACCAGCCGTAGCACCTAGGTTTCCATAGCACCAGGGTCTGTATCACTCGAGGTCCGTAGCACCAGGTCCGTAGCACAGGTCCTAGCACCAGGGTTCCGAGTAGCACCAGGTCCTGAGCACAGGTCCGTAGCACCAGGTCCGTAGCACCAGGTCGTAGCACAGGTTCCATAGCACCAGGGTCTGTATACCAGGTCGTAGCACCAGGTTCCGTAGCACCAGTTCCGTAGCACCAGGGCCCGTAGCACCAGGTCCGTAGGCACCAGGTTTCCGTAGCACCAGGTCCGTAGCACCAGGTTCCGTAGCACCAGGTCCGTAGCACCAGGTTCGTAGCACCAGGGTCCGTAGCACCAGGGTCCGTAAGCACCAGGTTCCGTAGCATCGGGTTTCGTATCACCGGGTTCCCGTAGCACCAGGTCCGTAGCACCAAGGTTTCCCATAGCACGCAGGTTCGCATAGAACCAGGCAAGCTGAATCAAGTACAACAAAAGCATTGGTAAGAAAAACTATACTATTTGAACCCAGGTCTGGTTGCAGAAGATTAAAAACTTGCCTTAAAACAGGCTCAAACCACTAGCAACATGGCTGGTGTTCGTCTGATGAATTACTCTGTACTGACATGATGAAGCCTCTCATCTTTCCTCCCAAAGAAACCAGCTCRGCCGCTGATAGAAATACTTAGATCAATAAGATCAGAGGAGCGCTCATCGACTGGATCCCCTCATTGGCTTTGAAATATTTTCCTGGAGTATGATATTTTCACCATCTATACTTTCTCACAAAGCTTAACAATGGATGCAATAAAGGTTTCCTATCGCGAGTGGCTTTGATGCCCCACGCTACGCCAGGAACACTAACAAAGGCCAGTTCAGCTATTTATCTCCGTCTCTCACTGTTAGCTACCGAGCTAATGACTTACAGCGGATGGAGATATGGCATCTGAGATGAAAGACAGAGATGCCGAGGATTTAAAGATCCACAGATCACTGATAATGCACAGCACAAACAAAAAACACCCTCCGGTGGGGGTTCTCCTCTGTTGTTCTGCCTAGTCTCCATTAAACAGCTAGTATTAGCAAAAAGCTGAGCGTGTGAATAATAATGAGTCTCTAGCTTCCTACATAGTGTAGTACAAAGCATGTTGGAGGCGTAAACCCATAGACAGACACCAGGGAGCCTTCACAATGCCTGTGGAGCCTCTGCTGCTTCTTCTCCTTCCTCTAAGCAGTTCCGATTATTAGTATAATATGGTATTAGAATGCTAAGCTAATCAGGTGCCGGTGAGTATTCAGCCAAACCAGGGTGTGGACTTGAGGGAAACCTGAGAGTCCTTGAAGAGTACTCGTTCTATGATGAGCCAGGCTACTGATAAACATCAGTGGTAGACTGGCATTTAAAGCCAGAGGCATTCGAAATGTCTATAATAATCGATTTTGTTCCGCTCCCCTCACACTGAATACAGTAGTCTTACAGTAAAGTACACAATGCGGTATAGATCAGGCAGTTTTTAGATTTGAATGAGTTGCCCTAACCTTACACCTCTCACCCAGCTAACAGAATGTCATCCCCGTATTGCGTTATGTACCAAAACATCACCTCAAAATACTACCTGTTAGTAAGTGTGTTACATTCTCAATCAAGGTATTTGAAAAACAAAAACTGCGCATCGCAACACAACATTCCTTTAAAATCATCGGCCTGTGATGCTATGGGATCAGTTTACAGTTATTATTACAGTCATGTACAGCATCTACAGTAAGTAACCGTCCCCCTCTGTGAGTTGAACCGATAACGTCATAGATTTTTGTGTTATTAATATTTCATATACTAAACAAACTGAAGCGTCCAGTGATGCTTCAGGGGAGGCAGCTGCCTCTGGGAACCTTTTTACAACATTTTGCAACGTTTCCCCTCCACATAAATCAAACAGCCACTGACGTCCAGAGACCTTTTGGCGATTAAGAGCACACAAATTCTTGTGAAAAGCTGTTGGGATCAGCGGTATCGGGTCTTCGGAGAGAGGATTTGCCATAGCTGGAGGACTTGTAATCTCACAGCCCCATAAATACTGCAGCCAATTATTGTGTGGAAACAGGCACATCCCAGGACGACCCAGGGCACTTGAGCTGCAGAGTGGAGTGGGTATAGTAATTATGTCTCAAAATCACAGGTCATTAATCTTTTCGGGAATGTTATTTACTACACTATACGATTTGCAAGTACATTGATTATATTGGTAGCCTATTTGAGTGGTGATACTTGCTTTTGCAGTTGCTGTGTTTAGTGTAAAGATTGTAGAGTGTGGCTCAGTTGGTAGAGCATGGCGCTTGCAACGCCAGGGTTGTGGGTTCATTCCCCACGGGGGGACCAGGATGAATATGTATGAACTTTCCAATTTGTAAGTCGCTCTGGATAAGAGCGTCTGCTAAATGACTTAAATGTAAATGTAGAGGTACCGTGGATGGGAAGGAGTCATACTACTGATGACTAACTTCACCTGGGTTTGAACTAAACAACCCAAACACCCTCGCTGAGTTGTTTTCTGTCCACCTCGGTAAACTGTCTCTTTCATTAAGCTGTAATTCACTGAAGAAGTGTGTCATCTAGAGAAATACCATGTAGAACTACTTTAGAAGTGGTGTCTAGATAGATGTTGTGTTTTCTGGACCACGAGGCCACTGACCTTTAGATCAACCCCCACTATGAAAAGGAGGCCTACCACAGCACAGTGTGGTGACATCACCAGGTGACATCACCAGGGTTAATATATAAAGCAGCGATCCGGAAACTGTACTTCTCATGCTTTTAGCATATTGTGGCCCAACTCCCGACTCCAACATGCTACCTGACCTGATTCCATTCAAACCTGAAGTCCAATTCATATTAATGGCAAGAGGGGTCGAGGGAATTTCATCATGACCGACCTTTCTTCAAACCATATCCCTCTGAGCGCAAGCCTAGGCTTTAGCTGGGGGAGCAAACACAAGTTTTCAGGTCTCAGGCAAGGTTAGTCACCTAGGAACCGTGGTTCACCAAACCATCTCATTGCATTATTATCATTATCTCAAACTTGCCACAATAGACRTCGACATTTGGGACGATTTCTGGTGAAATTGTTCAAGAAGCCTCAGATACCTGTAAACGTTAGACGTTTTAAAGGGTTTCTCATTCAATTTGGGCTCCTATTGTGAGCCAGTTTAGTCCCCCAAAACACAACCCAGATGCCCTTGCCCAACCTAATGACCTGTCTCTTATACACATCTAGATGTGTATAAGAGACAGCTTTAACTCTTCATCCATACACACATTCCTGGGCCTTGATAGCAACGCTAAGTTTCTCCATAAATAATCACCCCCCCCCCCCCCCCCCCCCCCCTTCCCTTTTTAATTCCGTCCCTGCCGGTGCGCTGTGCCTTTCCTCAACGCATCCCTAACTCAATTGCAGCACTATAGGACTTGATAAAAAGGTGGAAATTGAGGAGCATCCTTTGAAAGCGAAACGTTTCTTCATTCCTTTGAGGTTGATGTGTCTGCAGTGCTCTGAGCATGCCCAGTTTGCAGATGATGATGAAAAGAGGGTTTCAAATCTAGCTGAAGATTAAAGAGATGTATTTGCTTCTCTCCAGGCTCATTATTCTCAATTCAGGTGTCTTTCCGCAGAGTCCTCCTCTCCTCTCCTCTGCCCTCTTTCCTCCCTTTTTAACTGTCAGATCCCTCGCTCAGGTTGAATGAATGAAGTCTCCACTTGAAGGGTCCGCTAATAGGATCAGAGTGATGGTCAAATGACTTTGATAGACAAATTGAGACAAATGTACAGACATTTAATTCAAAGCACGCATAAAAAAGTTATTGGGATGGCAGACGTAATGCTTGGATGAGAACAGGTACAAAACTATATTTTGGAGAAAACAAAACGTACATTATGAATGCATAGAAAGTTGTTGGTTTTATCCTCGGCTCCTTGATTACCTTGGAATAATTCTCATCAGCAAGAGAGGCTGGAATGAATTAAAAGCTGCAAAATGTATTCTCACTGTAATTAAGCACTAGGCTGAAAACAGAGCTCCACCTGCTCACAAATGTTTGTAATTTACTTTCACCAAAACATGGTTTCAGATGTTTACTCATCTATTTCTCACCCAGATGTTAGAACCAGCTGTCTGCATGGATCGGAGGCCAGCACTTTCACGCGAGATATGGATCTTTCCGAGATTAGCTGCTCACAGATGGGAATGGCTAAAATAGTTTGTTGTATTGCAAATTGTAGAAGTTTTTAGATGGATAACATAATTCTGACAAGACGGGGTGAAAACAAAACATCTGTACACCCTACGTGATTTTGGTAACACAAAAATAAGACATTAGAGAAATCTAGCTGCATAATTATCAACCTAGCTGTGTTGCATCGACAGGCATCCAGACGCTCTAAAAGGGTTGATAACCGCAGCTCTCATCTATTAGTGCTGGCTATCCCCAAAGATGATCTATTATATTGACAAGATAGTTGAGTGACCACTCTAACAATGGAAATACATGTCCTCAAAGATGGAAGGCAGGCGGGAGGAGGCGAGATCAGGTGGGATCATTCTAGCCAATGAGAGGGCAGATACGAGGGTGAATAACAGTCACAACTCTAATATAAAGTATATTTTTTCAAAGTTGCCGAAATGCCACGTGCGTCCACTTATATCAGTGCATTCATAACAACCTAACCGTTATGAAACTGCTATTCGATTAAAATAAGCCTCACGTAGCAAAATAGCAATTTTTTGGGACCAAATTCGACACTCTCATTGACCTCATTCTTCACTTCCTGGTCTTATTTTTGTGGACTGATTTTAGGCGGAGTAAAACCCTCTCGCTTCGCCTCATCTTCTCTGCTATCCCCCTCATAAACCCTGTCACATGTTGCATCTGGCAGCTCCTGATTCAAAATGGTCTCCTGTGTAACAGTAGGGGAAGGGAGAGGTGGGTAGGGTAAAGGTGCAGGCATAAAAAAAAACATCTGCAGTCTCTATTTCAAGAGTCATAAAGCATCACAGCCATGTGCCCCAGCCACTAACAGGTACACTCCTGTCCTCGTCACATAGCGATGCCCCAGCCACTAACAGGTACACTCCTGTCCTCGTCACACAGCGATGCCCCAGCCACTAACAGGAACACTCCTGTCCTCGTCACACAGCGATGCCCCAGCCACTAACAGCAACATTCCTGTCCTCGTCACACAGCGATGCCCCAGCCACTAACAGGAACTCTCCTGTCCTCGTCACACACAGCGATAACCCCAGCCACTAACAGGAACACTCCTGTCCTCGTCACATAGCGATGCCCCAGCCACTAACAGCAACATTCTTGTCCTCGTCACACAGCGATGCCTCAGCCACTAACAGGAACACTCCTGTCCTCGTCACACAGTGATGCCCCAGCCACTAACAGGAACACTCCTGTCCTCGTCACACAGGGATGCCCCAGCCACTAACAGGAACTCTCCTGTCCTCGTCACACAGCGATGTCCCAGCCACTAACAGGAACACTCCTGTCCTCGTCACACAGCGATGTCCCAGCCACTAACAGGAACTCTCCTGTCCTCGTCACACAGCGATGTCCCAGCCACTAACAGGAACACTCTGTCCTCGTCACACAGCGATGCCCCAGCCACTAACAGGAACATGCTGTCCTCGTACACAGCGATGCCCCAGCCACTAACAGGAACATGCCTGTCCTCGTCACACAGCGATGCCCCAGCCACTAACAGGAACATGCATGTCCTCGTCACACAGCGATGCCCAGCTACTAACAGGAACATGCATGTCCTCGTCACACAGCGATGCCCCAGCCACTAACAGGAACATGCATGTCCTCGTCACACAGCGATGCCCCAGCCACTAACAGGAACATGCATGTCTCGTCACACAGCGATGCCCAGCCACTAACAGGAACATGCCTGTCCTCGTCACACAGCGATGCCCCAGCCACTAACAGGAACATGCCTGTCCTCGTCACACAGCGATGCCCCAGCCACTAACAGGAACATGCCTGTCCTCGTCACACAGCGATGCCCCAGCCACTAACAGGAACATTAATTTACATAAATGATTTCAGCACGGTCATAAACCTCTCAAGCATTATACCTTCGAGACACATTTCATGACCGACATTTTTAAGCTGGGCCTCGATTAATTGGCTCCCATTTGGGCCGATCGTCCAAGAGGTCTGTAACCGTATGCTAATTCCGCAACCAAAAGCAAGTTAAATACATCTGGCAAGCTCAACTATATAGTAATTTTATTAGCGCTAAGGCAGATGGGTAATGGCCCTAGACAATGATAAAAGATTTGAATACGTCCCAACTCTTACCTCCCAGAACCACGGGCATACTCTCTAGGTTGAGACACTTGAGTCTTTGCATTTGTTACATCACAGATTCCAAAATAGGCTGCTAATATTTGTCTTTGTTGAATGTGAGAAGATACGCAATGTAATTTCACCATTACCTAAGTTGCGTGTCCCTTTCTACCAATTAATTTAAACCGAATCAAATTCAGTTTTTTGGACTTCACATTTTGCATTAGTCAAATGCAATCATTGTAATTTCTAGAAAAATTGCCAAAATTGCCCATTACTACTAAAGCCCTAATATTCAGTATAAAAGGCTAAAACGCAGAGGCACTTTTTGTTTGATGCTGTCGCTAAAGACATTAGCATAAGTTTTACAATTACTGTCTTATCAAAACTGTAATAAAAACAGTAATCAGGATGTGGTCTTGACACCAGACTTGTTTGCTCAATTAAGCAGAAAGGTGCATAGAAAATGAGGTGTGGATGTGTGGGATGTACACTGTGTAATGAATACTCAGGGAGAACAAGGTGTAGATTCACTACTCAGGGAGAAAAAGGTGTAGATTCACTACTCAGGGAGAAAAAGGTGTAGATTCACACTCAGGGAGAAAAGGTGTAGATTCACTACTCAGGGAGAAAAAGGTGTAGATTCACTACTCAGGGAGAACAAGGTGTAGATTCACTACTCAGGGAGAACAAGGTGTAGATTCACTACTCAGGGAGAACAAGGTGTAGATTTACTACTCAGGGAGAAAAAGGTGTAGATTCACTACTCAGAGAGAAAAAGGTGTAGATTCACTACTCAGGGAGAAAAAGGTGTAGATTCACTACTCAGGGAGAAACAAGGTGTAGATTCACTACTCAGGGAGAAAAAGGTGTAGATTCAACTACTCAGGGAGAACAAGGTGTAGATTCACTACTCAGGGAGAAAAAGGTGTAGATTCACTACTCAGGGAGAAAAAGGTGTAGATTCACGCACAGAGCAAGGCAGATGTTTAATCCTTCACAGAAGGCAGGAATCGTGGTCACAGGCAGGCAAAGGTCAAACACAGGTAGGTAGTCAAAAACAAACAATACCTCACAACTATACAAACAGAAAGAACTGAACTAAATATGGAGCTGATGAGACCAGGTGAGAAATGAACACAGGTTGAAATCAATGAACAAAAATGAAAGACAGGGTTACGTTCCAGAACACAAAGAAACAGGGCTACGTTCCAGAACACAAAGAAACAGGGCTACGTTCCAGAACACAAAGAAACAGGGCTACGTTCCAGAACACAAAGAAAAATAACTCAAGGTTGACTAAGAAAAGAAAAGCGGAACCTTACAGTGGTATTGTCACTTGTCTTTATTAACGCTGTTCCAAACTACAGATCACATTACCGTCTCTCCCCAAATTACAACCAATCCCTAAATTAGCAACTTAATTTTCTGACTATAACATTCAAATGTTTTAATTACTCAGCTCTCAGCAAATAACTCAACTCTTACAACCAGCATATAACAAGACTAGTAGTACTATTCCTTAAATTAGCTAACACAAATATGCCAATCTGTGGAAAATGCTGGCTATACGCTGAGTTATTAAATCATTTGAATGTGTTGTTTCGCAGTAATTTAAAGGGATAGTTCAAATATACATGTTTCCTTTCCTTGTAAAAGGTTTTGTTCAACTAGCCGTTGCCACCAACCGCAAAACAGTATCATTAACATTAAAAATGTTGTAATGTGGATGAAATATCCCTTTAAATCAACCAACATGTGTTATCTTATTTCTATCTCCATGCTAGTGGAATRTCTACTTTATTACCATAGACTTGTGTTTAGAGGTGGTCAAGTGGCTGAGGTCATCTGATTAATCCCTTGTTGAAAATTAAACTGTCCTTCAACATCTTTATGGTCTCATATATGTGTCTGCGTTACTATGAAATATGAAGGTCCATAACATGCAATGTATTTGTTTACACCACACATCCTTTACATCGCCATTTCCTGAAAATAAACTCTGGKTTTACACTAGCTGGCACAGCCACAAAGTCAAAATTCTCTATATTATAAAAATGTATGAAAACAAAAATGAGCCTTTTGGTAATTAATTTAAGGTTCGGGTTAGATTATAGAAATAGACGGGGTTTATCTGCGTCTATATGTTGTCATTTGTATGTGTATGTTTTGTGTGTAATATATATATATATTACGAGAAAACAAAATATAGGCAGGTTTAGGAATTTGTGGCTGTGCCAACTAGTGACGACCAAAACCCTGGATCCTGTTGTGGATCATTACAGGTGAACTTGAGATAACTTTCCCAGCCGTGCTCTGCTTTCCATTTCTCAATGCACATCAATATCGCAATTATCGATAATGGATCTGCCAAGATAATGTTATAGAGGAAGATGTATGACAATCAAACAAAAGACCGGTGCTGAGATTGAGTCATTCAGAGACTGGGGAGGGAGAGACATTGACTCTCCTTTCTACTGCGGCCCCGATTTCCACCTCTCATTTCAGAAGAGAATACTTTTAAGCCATCACGTTAAGACAGGTCCACTCATCGCTCTCATCTATCCCCATTATGCTTCAATCACAGCCTCACATCGTCCCATTGGAGAAAATAGCTGTGGAGATTGCAGGGCCACTTTATTTATTTAGTGTCAGAATGACATTACGGTTTCGGGAGATATCCATCCTCAATGTGATTGAGTTACCTTTTGAGAATGAAAACAAGAGTGAACAGGGAATATTTCAGTTCATTTCATTGTCATTAGTGTTTCATGCAAGATGTGTGCTTATCAGCATGCAGGTGCTTAATTGCTGCTATGGGAGATTTGATAGAGCTGGCAAGCATGGCCAAAATATTACTCCAACATGACTCCAACATAACACCAATATTACTCCAACACTACTCCAACATAGCTCCAACATTACTCCAACTAAACGCCAACATTACTTCAACTTTACTCCAACATTACTCTAGAACTATTCCAGAATTACTCCAGAATCACTCCAACATTACTCCAAAATAACTCCAACATTACTCTAGAACTATTCCAGAATTACTCCAAAATAACTCCAACATTACTCTAGAACTATTCCAGAATTACTCCAACATTCCGCCAACATTCCTCCAACATTACCTCAACGTTACTCCAACATTACTCCAGAATTACTTCAGTACATCTGCACATTCCCTCACTGCCTTCATAAGATAATGAGAAACAGAACTGGATAGAATTGTGTGTGTAGTGTGTAGTGTGTAGTGTGTAATGTGTAATGTGCAGTGTAATGTGTAGTGTGTAGTGTGTAGTGTGTAGTGTGTAATGTGTAATGTGCAGTGTAATGTGTAGTGTGTAGTGTGTAGTGTTCAGTGTGTAGGGTGTAGTGTGTAGTGTTCAGTGTGTAATGTGTGTAGTGTGTAAAGTGTAATGTGTAGTGTGTAGTGTGTTGGGTGTAATGTGTCGGGTGTAATGTGTAGTGTGTAATGTGTAGTATGTAGTGTGTACTTGTATTATGTAATGTGTAGTGTGTCATGTGTAGTGTGCAGTCTGTAGACTGTAGTCTGCAAAGTGTAAAGTGTCGCGTGTCATGTGTAAAATGTAAAGTGTAGCGTGTAGTGTGTAGTGTGTAATGTGTAGTGTGCAGTCTGTAGACTGTAGTCTGCAAAATGTAAAGTGTAGCGTGTAGTGTGTAATGTGTAGCGTGAGTCTTTCATTAACGCTGATAAAGGTAGCTCGGTATGAACTGTATAGGAACACAATATTATATTATCCTTGCATGGTACAGTGCAAATAAAGAACGTTGTTTTAAGCCTTGGGTCAACGTGGCCGGTAGTGCTCCGCATACCGTATATGATTTCTTACTCAATACAAACCGTTAGGACCGCATGACAAAAATTTTGTCCTCTGTTAGCCTTTTGAACTCTACATTATTTCTTCCTCAAGTCATAATGTATTCATGCATCTGTTACCCAATATACAAAGGATTCCACTAGCATTCATAGCCGGACGTTGAAAAACACAGAGCCAAGTGATTGCGTCTCTCTCAGGGAGCAGCTCAGCATTGAATGAGATCTGCATGTAATAGGATTTATATGCCAGTGGTGATTCAGTACACAGTCCTTGGAAAGTACTTGGAAATGTGGATTGGTCTTATGATGATGTTGATCAAGCTTTGTATCTTTTTAAAGACTCGACTCTCTGGCTCCGAGGAAGCAAATCCAAATCAAATTACGTTCCGGATCATTTCCGACATCTTAGACCTCATAAGGAAAAGGGATCGCTACCTGGCCAAATTCAAAAAGACAAATCTACAACAAGATTATGATTGTTATATTAACTGTAGAAACCAAGCAAGATACAAAATGGATAAGGATAAATCCGAACATTACATAGACGCTGTTAATGACAACTTACATCCGCCTCATAAACTGTGGAACATTTCTAAGAACATTGGCTCAAAATCTGCCAATAAGGTCAAATCCTGTAGTATTGACCTGGATATTGATGATGTTTTATGTTATGATCAGGCAAAGGTTACAAATCATTTTTTTTWWTTTTTTTTTACAACTATAGCCTCATCTCTGGTTAAGAAGTTACCCACCTGCTCTGGACACTATAGCCAGGCTTTCATTAACAACTTTTCCCACAGCAAAGGTATCACAAATGACTTGTTTGAGCTGTGCATGGTAACAGAGGACAAAGTTAACAATCTACTATGCTTAATGAGCACAAACAACTGGGTCGGACAACGGTCCTACGAGATATCATAAAGGACTGTGTCTGTGTCTCTATGATAACGCATATTGTAAACCTTTCKATTAGCAGTTGTCAATTCCCCAACGAGCTCAAAACAGCCCAGGTGGTTCCACTCCACAAGAAGAGCAGTAAAACAGATGTAGGAAACCACAGGCCCGTGTCGATCCTCAGCACCTTATCCAAAGTTGATGAGAGATTCATTTTTAATCAACTTGAGGGATACCTTCTCGACCACAAACTTCTTTATCATCTCCAATCTGGCTTTAGAACAGCTCCTTCCACCGATAGCGTTCTTATGCACCTTTTTGATGACATCAAGCAGGAAAGTGAGAAGGGGAACTATACAGGTATGGTCATGTTAGACTTGCAGAAAGCTTATGACACTGTGGMCCATGATATTCTCCTGATGAAACTGCAATGCATTGGTCTAAATGACGTAGCAGTGAATTGGTTTAGGGCTAACCTGACTAACAGAATACAAGTATGTCATGTTGGTGATATTCTGTCAGAGGCAAAATAAATATCCTGTGGAGTACCACAGGGATTAACTTTAGGGCCTCTCTTATTTCTTATATAAGTCAATGATATGCCAGATACAGTAAAGTGCAAACTCCTGCTTTATGCTGATGACTCAGCCATACTGTTATCAGGGAAGGATACGGCTTACATAGAGGAGATTCTGAGAAAGGAATTGCATTCTGTTAGAGATTGGTTGACTGACAACAAATTGTCGCTACATCTGAGAAAAACTGAATCGATTTTGTTTCGAAAATGTAGATTGCTTAAGGCTGACAAGATAAAGTGAAACTGTGCAGGTAAGGAGTGAATCTAAGAGAAGTGTAATTTATCTTGGTGTGTCCCTAGATCAATCGCTTTCTGGAGACCTGATTGCTGCTTAAATCCTTTTTTTAAATAGTAAACAAACTGACATTTCTATATTGTAACACTAGATATTTTAACATCAAAGTTCAGAAACTTCTTGTCTCAACCTTGATTCAGTGTCATTTTGATTCTGACTGCTCTGCATGGTATAGTGGGCTATCAAAAAAGCTGAAAAAGAGAATGCAGGTCAAAATAATGTTATCAGGTATAAGCGTAATGTCCCTCCTAGGACCCACATAGGGGTACAGGAGTTCCGGGAGGTGGGCTTGTGGCCTTTGGAGACCAGAGGGGACCAATTTAAACTCAATCATATGCTTGACATCTTAAATGATCGTGCCCCAGGTTATATGGTCTATAACCAGCACAGTTAAATCACATTGTTATGGTCTATAAACAGCACAGTTAAACCACATTGTTATGGTTTATAAACAGCACAGTTAAAYCAYATTGTTATGGTYTATAAACAGCACAGTTAAACCACATTGTTWTGGTTTATAAACAGCACAGTTAAACCACATTGTTTTGGTTTATAAACAGCACAGTTAAAACACGTTGTTATGGTCTATAACCAGCACAGTTGCAATACCAGAGCTAGTGTTATGTCTTGTAAAATCCTAAGAGTAAACAATACTGCGAGGAGCACACTACACACTACACATTACACTCTATACTCTACATACTACACATTACACATTACACTCTATACTCTACATACTACACATTACACACTACACACTACACATTACACTCTACACTCTACATACTACACACTACACACTACACACTACACATTACACATTACACACTACACAATATATTCTGATTTGTTTAACACTTTTTTTCTTACTTCATGATTACATATGTGTTATTTCATAGTTCTGAAGTCTTCACTATTATTCTACAATGTAGAAAATAGTCCAAATAAAGAAAAACCCTTGAATGAGTAGACGTGTCCAAACTTTTGCCTGCTACTCTATATCTTCCCCAAGTATATGGGGGATTGGAAGTGATGCAGACAATTACATTGATGGAAGCTACAATCTATCTGCACTATTACCGTTTTTGCCGATTGCTTAAGTGAATGTTTAGACAAAAGAATCAAAACCTTAACTTTTGTAACTATGCCTTTAACAAAGGCACCAAAAGTACCAACACTATTTCTGCTTTGCACTTTGTTTGCAATTCTGCAACACACTTGCAAAACACTACACTGTTTCTTACATTAGACACTTTGTTCAAGGATGAAATCTCTTGCAATCGTTGGGAAACACTTCTATTCAAAATGCAAAACATACCTGAAATTGGCAACACACACACACACATGAAAACACTTCTACAGTAACTGAACACCAATTAGGCTGAGCCTCAGCACTACAAATAGACCTCAGGTTAGCTCACCTCATTTGTGAGAACTATGCAAACATGGAGGCAGTGAGAGCGAGAGGAAGAGGAAGAAGAAGAGGAAGAGGAAGAGAGAGAGGACTAGGAGGAGGATGAGGACAAGGACAAGAACAAAGAAGGGGACCAGGCATAGACGGAGACATATTTCCGACGACATTAGGGCCACTTTGGTGTACCATGTCATAAATCATGGCCTGACGATGAGGGAGGCTGGGCAGAGAGTCCAGCCCAACCTGAGTCGCTACACGGTAGCATCCATAATACAGACAAATAAACTGGAGAACAGGTATGTCTTTAACTTTCTACACTAGACTGTACCTACGTAATTGTTGCACATCATTCTGCATCACAGTACAATACAATGTAGTCCTACAATATTAGGTCTATGCTCCTCAGTGAACAAAACAAATAGGTATAATTCTGTGAAGTAATACAGTTGTGATGTTACTGTGTACAGTATGACAGTACAGTATGTAATAAAGAACCKAACCAATGACATCATATTCTTGCATTTTCTACACAACTGCCAGACGACCTCCTGAGGGTGGAAGGCAACGTCTGTTCACCATGAACAGGAACTGGCCATTGTCAATCTAGTGTTGGCAAACAATACCATCCGCCTACATCAACTACGAGAGCCAATCATCTCAGACCACACAACATTCCATAGTATCAACCGTGTCAGTATGTCGACACTCTTGCCTCAACACCAACCTACGATGAAGCAGCTGTACAGGGTTCCATTTGAGAGGAACAGCGTTGGAGTCAAAGACCTTCGATATGACTACGTGCAAGTAATTGTCACTGTACTATACTGTAATACAGTAATGGCAGTAGATTGTGTCCTTTTGGTACTGTATAGATACATTCAGACAAAGCAGGTGAATTGTGAGGGGGGGGGGGGGTTTGTCTGTGGGGGCACCTGTCTTGCCTGTAGCTTGTAGTTTTGACTGAATGTGTTGACCCAACTCACCCCCCACCCCCACCCCATTCTTGTGTGAAAATGCAGACATTGTAGTCCTGTGTTCTTGAGTTACACCATATCTCACGGTACAGTGAATGCATTTTCTGTTACAGAGAGTCCTGGACTTTGATGCAGCTGCACAGCCTCATGAATTCATTTTCATTGATGAAGCTGGATTCAATCTAGCTAAAACCAGGCGTCGGGGCCAAAATGTTATAGGACAAGAGCCGTTTTGAATGTCCCTGGGCAGCGCCGGGGGCATATCACCTTGTGTGTCGCCATTAGTCTGCAAGTAGTTCTCCATCACCATGGCACCCTGGGTCCCTACAATACTGCTGGATGCACTACATAATGCAGCTGTACAGGACGGACCAGAGCAGCCCGGGTTTGTTGTCATCTGGGATAATGTTAGTTTCTACTGGGCTCCTCTGGTCAGGGACTAGTTCACCAACCACTATAACGTCACAGTTGTATACTTGCCCCCTTACTCCCCATTTCTCAGTCCGATTGAGGAATTATTTTTGGCTTGGCGTTGGAAAGTGTATGACCGCCAACTACATGCCCCCTGCTCTTTCTGAAAGCAATGGAAGAGGCATGCGGAGATGTTGAGGTTTTGGTCAGTCCGGGTTGGATATGGGGCAAGGCAATATTTTACCCTAGTCAGGGATGACATTGGCTTGTGATGTGGATGAGGTGATGTGGCCAGACCCTAACAGAAGGCAGGATCCATAAACCATCCACCCCATCCCTTACAATCCCTTACAATACAATTTTTTGTTTACCATTGCGCTGTAATTTTACTGTAATTATTTTTGTTTCCGTGAGTTTACAGTAACTTATTGTATTGATTACTGTACTGTAATTCTACTTTTCTTTGTGGTGTTTTGTTGTTGTAAAAACCTGCAATGGCAAAAGAAATAAGCTGTATATATTTATTTCTGAAGYCTTTCTATTTTTTGTGTTGATTGAAATGTGAGTAGATGTCCTGTCTTTCACAGAAGCCTGTATGAGAACATTAAAAAGGTATACAAAGTACTAAAGACAGCAGTGTTTTGTATGAAGCACATCAGTGTGTTGCTGCTTCTGCCTCTAGTAATTCAAATGGTGCATGTGTGTATAATGTTGTTACATTTGGAAGAACGATTGTTAGGTTTGATTGCAGAGTTTCATTTTGACATAGAAGTGAGATATTTATCTCTAAGTGTTGTGTCTTATTTGGCTGGTGTGTGTAGACTTGACACAATGAGCCAAATTCCGCAACAAGTATGCAAGCAATCGCAAAAAAACGCAAAGCTCTACCCCTGATCAATAAAAAAAAAATATATATATATATATATACTACCGTTCAAAAGTTTGGGGTCACTGGCAGCTTCATTGAACAGTACCCACAAAACACCAGTCTCAACGTCAACAGTGAAGAGGCGACTCTGGTATGCTGGCCTTCTAGGCAGAGTTCCTCTGTCCAGTGTCTGTGTTCTTTTGCTCATCTTAATCTTAAATTTTTATTGAACGGTAGTGTATCTTTTTTTTTTTTAAATAGCTTTAAAAAGCAGGCAAAGGTTTTCGTTTGGACAAGGTTGTCTAACTAAGAGAAACCATAAATCTWTAAATCTATGAAATGTATTTCTAAAGCCCAGTCTAAAACCCCAAACAGCAAGCAATGCAGATATAGAAGCACTCCGCTGCCCCCTTGCGCCCCCTACTGCTGGTCAGGTGTATATATTTGAATGTTAGGGATGATGTGCAATGAATGTGGTTGATTTCTAAGGTTATGGAAAAGTGCAATGAATAGTGCCACTTTCTAGGATTTCAATATAAATGAATGTATTTATGGTTGTTTGTAATTTTGTCTTTTAATMATTTTCTGTGTTTTYACCATCGAGGAACACTTGGGAAACAATTGTTTTAATTAACACGTTTAAGTGCTATCCTCTGGGTCTACGTTGTACATTTTATTGTAAATGTCTGTTACCCAAATAAATTCAATTCAATATGAACTCTATTGGATAAATCCTGCTTTTAACAACCTGCGTAGACTAATTGTGATTCCTTAAAAGGTGAGACTTTGCTGCGATCTGCTGGTAAAGCGGTGAAACACACACCAAGCACTCATTGGAAATGGGGGGAGGGGGAAGTATGACAAGAAAATATACTGTGTCGTCGTAATTATATTGCATTGGGGGGTCTGTTCTAAATACAATTAAAATCTGTGAAGAACTTGACTATTGTAGATATTCACACCTCTATAATGCTTGTACTGCTAAACTATACTGCTGGAATCTGTCGTTTTAAAGAATCCAAAACAGCTACATCTATTCAAAATACAATGTTTCTTTGGAGTGCAAAAGTTTGCTCCGAGCCTATTCAAGGAGACGTGGGTTGGGAGACGTGGGTTGGGAGCCCTGTGAAATAAGACAGAGGGGGGGGGAAATGATTAACTTCATGGAACCGCCTTATCAATATGCATGAGGACAGAATAACTCAAAAGGTTTTCAACTGGGATAAAACACATAACTACCCCTGGATGCCATATTAATGAAGCTGATCTACAACACATATTTATAAATAAGTTAGGATGCAATGTCAAAATGAGCAAACCCAAGTTAACCCTTGGCTACAAAGAAAAACTGTTGACAGATATATGGCTAAAACCAAATCTCAGAACTTATAACCAGATCAAAAACAACTATGTTCCAGAACTTTATGTCACCTCTTATCTAACAAGAAATCAAAGGCCCTTGTGTGCCCAGTTAAGTACAGGGAGACAGCCTCAGGCAATTAAAGTAGGTAGGTCTAATGCCATAGATGAAGAAGAGTGGCATTGTACAGTCTGGGATTTAGGGGAGCTGGAGAATGAACTTGACATTTTACTGTACTCTGTATGATGATTTAGGAGCAACCTTATTTGATAGATACCAGAACTATTCTGGAGTAATGATGAAGAGGAACTTGAATGGCTATTTGGAGAATAAGTGTTCCTGCTTCAGAAGCATATAAGAAACGACAAGATAAGTTATAGAATTAATTGATTGTTTTTCAAAAAATAAATAAATAAAATGGTGGATGTATGTATGTTTGTACACTACCGGTCAAAGTTTTAGAACACCTACTCATTCAAGTGTTTTTCTTAATTTTAATTATTTTCTACATTGTAGTAATTTGACTGACTGCTTTGCCATTTATGAATGTGTTATTCAATGCGTTTTCTATGGGCTATAGTAGTAAAGGCCAAATTCAATATTTGATCAAATAATTGTTTTATTTTTGGGGGGTTTTGATGCTTACAGGGGTATTAAAATTGTAAATCAAATAGCTAAATGAACCATGGTATGGCCACCGTAAAACAATTCAATATGTTAGCTTAGTAGCCCCCGAGTGGCATCTAAGGCACTGTATCTCCGTGCTAGAGGTGTCACTACAGACCCTGGTTCAATTCCAGGCTGTATCACAACCGGATGTGATTGGGAGTCCCATAGGGCGGCGCACAATTGGCCCAGCGTCATAAGGGTTTGGCCGGGGTAGGCCGTCATTGTAAATAAGAATTTGTTCATAATTGACTTACCTGGTTAAATAAAAAAGTAGAATCCTCCCATTCACTAAGTCTTTGATCAATGGTAATAGATTTACATTTTGACATTTGAGTTGCATAATATTGGATAATGTACATGTAGCCTGTCGTAGTTTTGTAATGTTCCGTCATAATGCCCTAAAGGGATATTTGTGAGATTCTGGCCATTTTTCTCCTTCCCCAGAGTCAGATGAACTCGTGGATACCCTTCTAATGTCTCCGCGTGCACTATGAAGGAAGTTAGAGGTAGTTTCACGAGCCAATGCTAACTAGCGTTAGCGCAATGACTGGAAGTCTACAGGTACGCTAGCGTATCCCTTTAAATTAACATAACTTGGAGCTTGAAATATCACAATTGTCGTAAAGACAACTTACAATTTATGTCCGTAATGTCACACTGTCAGTCTCCGGAGTGACCACAGTGATGATCCACTTATTGGCAAATACATGAATAGAAATACAATAATGAAGACAAAATGTTGGAATTAAATGGAAAGACACAATTACTCAGTGACAAGTCTAGCATTGCAACCGGGGGAAACTTCTGTCCCTCCATCCACTCCCCTCTGTCGACTGACGCACTGCTCCTCTGGCATGGGGCTCCTCTGGCATTCTCATACAATCAGTTGGTAAATACTATATATCAAAACTGTGGTCCAATATCTATTTTAATTCTAATACAGACATTTATCCAGTTACCATAAGTGGTTGCAATCCCATGGATGGAGTTGACCCAGAGCATGACTGTGACCTGATTTTACTTAAATCCCTATACATGACACTGCAGTGTACAGGAAGTATAGTCCTCCCCGTCAGCCATCCAGGCTGTAACCCAACCTAGTCCCATAGGGCGGCGCACAAATGGCCCAAACACTGTCTCAGGCTCCGCTCCTGAATCCCCCATAAGTGTTCAATTGGGTTGAGATCTGGTGACTGAGACGGCCATGGCATATGGTATACATTGTTTTCATGCTCATCAAATCATTCAGTGACCACTCCTGCCCTGTGGACAGGGGCATTGTCATCCTATAGGGGCATATCCATGGTAACCAAAATAATGGCCTGCCCAGCATTTTTATACATGACCCTAAGCATGATGGGATGTTAATTGCTTAATTAACTCAGGAACTACACCTGTGTGCAAGGACCTGCTTTCATTCTACTTTGTATCTAGCGGAGGCGGCTCATAATAATGTCTGGATCGAAGCCAATGGAATGGCAGCAAACCATGTGTTTGGTGTATTTGATACCGTTCCACTGATTCCGCTCCAGCCATTACCACGAGCCCGTCCTCCTCAATTAAGGTGCCACCAACCTCCTGTGTTCGTATCCCTCATTTATGTGTTTGTATGATTTGGAAGTTATCTGTATGTAACTGTATGAGAAACGTAGTCATCCCTGTTACCCTACATTTCCATCATTAATGTCACGTTCCAGAATGCTTTAGTTTCCTGCTGTGTGAACCTTTTCCCATAAGATTACAGCCTGGTCCCAGGGGCCAAACAGGATGTCAGAGAGGTCAGTCTTTGCAGTCAAACATGTTGGAATGAGCCCAAAACAACACTTTTCAGCATATATCAAATACATGGTACGATGTCACAGTTACAGTTCACGCATTGGTAGTGACGTATGCAATTCTATATGTGTACTGTAGCTATACTGTACATTAATTGCAAACCTTATAGTTATCTGAAGTGAAGGTCATTTTTCAATGAGTCATGTCAGGAGGAAGTCATTATTAACATGTTAGGAAGCAACGTTGATAAACCCTCTTCAACCCCTGACGACCACACCAATCCAGTCTGAGATAGTCATCGCATGGAGCCTACAAAACCTTTTTTCCCCTTGACAAAGGAGAGTTTCTCGTTGCTACGTGGGTGGACATTTCAAACATTGCATTCATTTGCTAAGAGGGGTTCTCCTTTCTAAATTGCTCTGTGTGCTAGCTCTGTGGCTAAGGTGGTATAATGGGAAAAGGAGCTGTGATATTCACTTTCCCTGAATCAAGCCCTAATGATATTTGCCGTTGTCTTGATAAAAGCTTGGGAAGGTGTTTTATGGGGCTCTGTACCACAACACACCAAAACCACAGTCAACTCACTGGGAACGTCACTTCGTTTCAATGTGGATAATGATGTAATATTTGGTTGAGACATTGATCAATGAGATTCCAACCTATATTCACCCACTGAAAGCTAAAAGTTTGTTGAATTCCCAATGTGTTATCACTATGCTTTCAACCATCTAGAAGCACAACCGAATTCCAATGGAAAAACAATGTCAGATTCTTGGTTTACCCAAATATCTATCACTGAGCTTTCAACCATTTTAAAGCACAGCAAAGTTAAAATGTGAATAGCATGTCAGATATTTTCTTTATTTATACAACAACTTAATGTGTTATCGCTGTGCTTCATCTAATAGCAGAACCATGACCTGGATTGTAGTTGAGATTACATTAAAAGAACATGGTGCAAGTGATCAATGCTGTTCGAGATTATGCACAGATTATTACAGCAATTGTGAATCTCCACAGACCTGCGATTAACTATGCATGCTATATTGAACATGCATGCGTTATATGATTACATAAGAAGACATTTAGAGAACCAGTCAAAAGTTTGGACACACATACTCATTCAAGGGTTTTTCTTTAATTTTACTATTTTCTACATTGTAGAATAATAGGGAAGACATCAAAACTATGAAATAACACATATGGAATCATGTAGTAACCAAAAAAGTGTTAAACAAATCTATATATATTTTAGATTCTTTAAAGTAGCCACCCTTTGCCTTGATGACAGCTTTGCACACTCTTGGCATTCTCTCAACCAGCTTCACCTGGAATGCTTTTCCAACAGTCTTGAAAAGGTTCCCACATATGCTGAGGACCTCCACAGCCTGGAGGTGTGTTGGGTCATTGTCCTACTGAAAAACAAATGATAGTCCCACTAAGAGCAAACCAGACGGGAAGGCGTTTCGCTGCAGAATGCTGTGGTAGCCATGCTGGTTAAGTGTGCTTTGAATTCTAAATAAATCACTGACAGTGTCACCAGCAAAGCACCCCCACACCATCACACCTCCTCCTCCGTGCTTCACGGTGGGAACCACACATGCAGAGATCATCCGTTCATCTACTCTGCATCTCACAAAGACAATTTGGACTCATCAGACCAAAGGACAGATTTCCAGAGGTTTAATGTCCGTTGCTTGTGATTCTTRGCCCAAGCAAGTCTCTTCTCATTATTGGTGTCCTTTAGTAGTGGTTTCTTTGCATCAATTCGACCATGAAGGCCTGATTCACACAGTCTCTTCTGAATAGTTGATGTTGAGATGTGTCTGTTACTTAAACTTTGTGAAGAATTTATTTGGGCTGCAATCTGAGGTTGGTAACTCTAATGAACGTATCCTCTGCAGCAGAGGTAACTCTGGGTCTTCCTTTCCTGTGGCGGTCCTCATGAGAGCCAGTTTCTTCATAGCGCTTGATGGTTTTTGCAACTGTACTTGAAGAAACTTTCAAAGTTTTTGAAATGTTCTGTATTAACTGACCTTCATGTCTTAAAGTAATGATGGACTGTCATTTTTCTTTGCTTATTTGAGCTGTTCTTGCCATGATATGGACTTGGTCTTTTACCAAATAGGGCTATCTTCTGTACACCACCCCTACCTTGTCACAACACAACTGATGGGCTCAAGCACATTAAGGAAAGAAATTCCACAAATGAACAAGGCACACCTGTTAATTGTAATGACTTCCAGGTGACAAAAAAAAATCAAAATCAAATTTATTGATATAGCCCTTCTTACATCAGCTGATATCTCAAAGTGCTGTACAGAAACCCAGCCTAAAACCCCAAACAGCAAGCAATGCAGGTGTAGAAGCACAGTGGCTAGGAAAAACTCCCTAGAACGGCCAAAACCTAGGAAGAAACCTAGAGAGGAACCAGGCTATGAGGGGTGTCCAGTCCTCTTCTGGCTGTGCCGGGTGGAGATTATAACAGAACATGGCCAAGATGTTCAAATGTTCATAAATGACCAGCATGGTCAAATAATAATAATCACAGTAGTTGTTGAGGGTGCAGCAAGTCAGCACCTCAGGAGTAAATGTCAGTTGTTTTTTCATAGCCGATCATTAAGAGTATCTCTACCGTTCCTGCAGTCTCTAGAGAGTTGAAAACAGCAGGTCTGGGACAGGTAGCACGTCCGGTGAACAGGTCAGGGTTCCATAGCCGCAGGCAGAACAGTTGAAACTGGAGCAGCAGCACGGCCAGGTGGACTGGGGACAGCAAGGAGTCATCAGGCCAGGTAGTCCTGAGGCATGGTCCTAGGGCTCAGGTCCTCCGAGAGAGAGAAAGAAAGAGAGAAAGAGAGAATTAGAGAGAGCATACTTAAATTCACACAGGACACCAGATAAGACAGGAGAAGTACTCCAGATATAACAGACTGACCCTAGCCCCCCCCCGACACATAAACTATTGCAGCATAAATACTGGAGGCTGAGACAGGAGGGGAGACACCATGGCCCCGTCTGACAATACCCTTGGACAGGGCCAAACAGGAAAGATATAATCCCACCCACTGCCAAAGCACAGCCCCCACACCACTAGAGGGATATCTTCAACCACCAACTTACCATCCTGAGACAAGGCAGAGTATAGCACACAAAGATCTCCGCCATGGCACAACCCAAGGGGGGGCGTCAACCCAGACAGGAAGATCACGTCAGTGACTCAGCCCACTCAAGTGACGCACCCCTCTTAGGGACGGCATAAAAGAGCACCAGTAAGCCAGTGACTCAGCCCCTGTAATAGGGTTAGAGGCAGAGAATCCCAGTGGAGAGAGGGGAACCGGCCAGGCAGAGACAGAGCCTTTCCGTTCACCTTCACAGTCCTGGGCCAGACTACACTCAATCATATGACCCACTGAAGAGATGAGTCTTCAGTAAAGACTTAAAAGTTGAGACCGAGTCTGCGTCTCTCACATGGGTAGGCAGACCATTCCATAAAATATTTTTGGTTACTACATGATTCCATATGTGTTATTTCATAGTTTTGATGTCTTCACTATTATTTTACTATGTAGAAAATAGTAAAAAGAAAGAAAAACCCTTGAATGAGTAGGTGTGTCCAAACGTTTAACTGCTACTATATAGTGTAAGGTTACAGTAACCTCAAATGTGGCCATGGATGTGTTAATCATTTTAAGGTTGAATGTTACATTAGTTTGTAAGATAGCCTTAACTTTTGGCTTTTTACTGTGTTACAAAAGTACCATTGAATTGTTTTTGATTGACAAAGCAACCAAATTTCAACATTTAAAGGATATCTATCTACTGGTTGGATAGTTCCATCTGAGCCACTGGCTTAATCCCATTTTTTAACTTGTAATTTTGGGTGAGTTGGAGACGTAAATTCAACATATCATTTGTTAAATTGTCAACAAGTTAATAGGCTATTTATTGTACTTCAAATGTGATATTGAATTGTGTTTGGTTGTCAACGCAACCAAATATCAACATTTGAAAGTGATTTATATTCAGATTGGATAGTTCCAATCTGTGCCAGTGATTTAGTCTGGCTTTTTTCCTTGAGTTTGTCTACAAATTAATAATTGATATGTTGGATTCACATCTCCATCTCAACCAAGTTAAAGGCCAGGACAAAATCAAACTTTAAATGGACTTTAAAGAAAGTCTGATTTGATTTCGTCCTATTCTATAACTTTGTGGCACAGATGGAAAATATCCTTCAAACGTTGATATTCGGTTGAGTTGACAACCAAACGCCATTCAATATCATAAAAAATCATTACATTTGACATCAACCAGAGCTTGAAACCCTAGGCCTATTGTATTGTCTATTTTTAGTTGAATCCTGGGTTGAATTAAAACAATAGTGGTTGATGACCGTGCAAATGCTATATAGGCCTAAATAGAAGCATTGATTATATACTGTATGTTCACATTCTATTTGCGCTGTTAAACCTCCCCTTTGGATGTCTTCGATAGAAACAGTTAATCTATTTAGTGTTTAAGTGGAGAACTCTCAACAATAATTCTCACAATAGCACATTGGTAGCAGTTAGTGACAAACGTCACAGCTAAGCAGGATTAGGCATGGCTAAAACCCTGGATGGGAGACCGAAGAGTAGCTATACATGGATGTGCTACCAAACCTATAGTTAGATTTTCTGATAGTGGATATAATGTTGAAGATCTCACGTTGTTTTAAAGGTACAAATTCAACAKTGTTTGTTTACGTTGAAATGTGGTTACTATGATGACAATCCCGTGGCTGAAATTTCAGCCTCAAAACAAGAGTTGATTGTTGATGACTTTTTTCAAATCCAATGTATTTTCCACATAGATTCCACTTCACAATACATTGACAAAATGAAGTTGAAACAACCAGTTTGTGGCCAGTGTGAAACCACTGATCTTCAGTTTGAAGATTTAAGCGGCAAATCAAATCAAATCAAATTGTATTTATCACATGCACTGAATACAACTGGTGTCAACTTTACAGTGAAATGCTTGCTTATAAACCTTTCCCAACGATGCAGAGTTTAACAAATAATAACAATAAATAAAACAGTAACTAACACAAGAGGAATAAAATAAAATAYACAACATTTTAGCTATATACAGGGAGTACCAGTACCAGATCAATGTGCAGAGGAACGGGGTACTTGAGGAAGATATGTACGTGAAGGCAGGGTAAAATGACCAGATAATAAGAATAGATAATAATAAGAGTAAAATAAAGAACAGAGTAGCAGCAGCAAATTATTAATGTAAACGTGAGTGAGTGTGTGTTTATGTATGTGTGTTTCTGTTGTGTCGGTATGCATGTGTGTGTGTGCGTATGTAGTGTTTGAATGTGTGAGGGTTTTGTGTGGGAGTGACAGTATAGTGTGTGTGAGTGTGTATATGGTGTGTATATATAGTCTAGTGAGTGTGTATATGGTGTGTATATATAGTCTAGTGAGTGTGTATATGGTGTGTATATATAGTCTAGTGGGTGTGTATATGGTGTGTATATATAGTCTAGTGAGTGTGTATATATAGTCTAGTGAGTGTGTATATGGTGTGTATATATAGTCTAGTGGGTGTGTATATATAGTCTAGTGAGTGTGTATATATAGTCTAGTGAGTGTGCATATGGTGTGTATATATAGTCTAGTGGGTGTGTATATGGTGTGTATATATAGTCTAGTGAGTGTGTATATATAGTCTAGTGAGTGTGCATATTGTCAGTGCAGATAGTTCGGGAGACTATTTAGCGGTCTGATTATTTTGCAGTCTTATGGCTTGGGGGTATAATGATGCTGATGCTCCGGTGCCGTTTGCCAGACGGTAGAAGACGGAAAAGTTTATGACTTGGCTGGAGTCCTTGGCAATTATTTTCAGCCTCCTGAGGGGGAAGAGGACGCCAAGGAACTTGAAGCTCTCGACCCGTTCTACAACAGCCCTGTCGATGTGGATGTGGGCATGTTCTACCCTCTTTTTCCTATAGTTCACGATCAGCTACTTGGTTTAATTGCAGTTGAGAGAGAGGTTGTTGTTCTGGCACCACGCTGTTAAGTCTCTGACCTCTTCCCTGTAGACTGACTCATCGGCGTCGGTGATCAGGCCTAACACCGTCGTGTCATCAACAAACTTGATGATGGTGTTGGAGCCGTGTGTGGCCACGCAGTCGAGGGTGAACAGGGAGTACAGGAGAGGTCTAAGCACACACCCCTGAGAGACCCCCGTGTTAAGGGTCAGCATGGCGGAGGTGTTTTTGCCTACCTTCAGCAMCTGGGGCCAGCCCGTCAAGAAATCAGGAACAGGCAGAGAAGTAACTCTATGATGCTAATGGTTAATTGACAAAAGTAACAAAGGTAGATTGGTGCATCAGGCTGACATATTGCCTGAAACCTAAAGACATATGTTAGCTGCCCAAGCTAATGTCTAGGCTTACACTCAGAGGACTAAGAACTCGGACACACAGTGATAACAAATAGTTAATAGCAGTGGGTGGCCGTCCTATTGCCTCTGACCAGTTTATCCCCTGTAATTTTCTTTAMATTTTCTTTACATTTCCTGACCAAGTGTTGAACCGGAGTAAATCGCCCCTGTTCGTCAACAACAAGCAGATGATCAACGTTTAGCCGATGTTGTCGCAGTGTCTGAGCTAATACAATATTGTGGTGTCCAGGAGATCCAAATTCAATCCCAGTCAGCCACATAGGTGCCCTGATGTGGATTAGTCTGTGAGGAGGACGAGGTCAAAGGGGGTTGAAGTGGTTCAGTGCTTCACGCTCACATAATGGGTAACTTTGTCTGAAACCTGAAGACTTGCGTTAGCTCCTCAGGCTAATACCTAAGCTTTATCTCAGTGGGCTAACACAGTCCTTAGATGCACACAAAACACAGAGGTTTGAACCCTGTCGTTCATGCATTATGTAAGTGAGCTTTCACCCAATGGCCCCTTTTTGCAGTGTGGCAGAACACGTTTTGCTAAGTGCAGCTAATAAACACAATCCGAGATGTCATTGAATCAAAGTTTGACATGTCTTGTGTTATGGCGACTTGACCAGTAAGCAAGTCTACGAGTTCATCAATACATCCGCAAGCGTTTGAACTCTCTGGAACTGTCCCGGGAACTAGGCCTGTTAGCATCGAGCTAATTGGAGAAGCAGAAAGCATGCAGTGTAGACTTGGTGGTGTGTAGGCTMGCATGATTTGACATTATTATGGTATAATGAAAGGGACAGACTTTCTCCTCTGTTGCCCTCAATGTTGCCCTCGGTGACACCAATGTGACATCCCCCCTGTTGTTTACCAGCACTTATCTGTGTTCCCACTCATCCTGGTTTTTCACAAGGCAACCACAGAATCAGAAAAGATGCATTAGTTGAGTACTGAAGTTAATCAATTCCTATAAAATATCTTTCTTCTCTCTGCAAGCTGATTTCTGACAATGTTCCCAATTAGCCTTCTGTGTACTAGCATCCCACTGTTATGGTTTCCCCCACGGATCGGCCATCTTGTTTCTAGGCTAGCGAAGGAGTGCTCCTTGCCCCCTGTAGAGTTTTCTGTGAAAAAAGTTATGCAATTTGCATTTCATTGTCTTCAGGCTATGTCTGAGGTAATCCAGTACTATTCCTTTAGCTGGGAAATTCCATTTATAATTCTGAGAATTATTAGCAAATAAACCTTTGAAACGTTGAATGGCTGACTATGAAAGCCAGCTGAAGTTGAATCCTGAAGTGTTGAACTGTAACACCCTCTATAGCCATCATGGTTATTATTTGACCCTGCTGATCATCTATGAACGTTTGAGCATCTTGAAAACGATCTGGCCTTAAGGCCACATGTCCCCTTAAACTTCTACCTGGTAGAGCCAGAATAGGACTGGCCACCCTACAGAGCGTGATTACTCTCTATGTTCCTTCCAAGGTTTCTGCCTTACTAGGGAGTTTTTACAGGCCACTGTGCTTCTGCCTCTGTTCATTCTAGCCACTGTGCTTCTGCCTCTGTTCATTCTAGCCACTGTGCTTCTGCCTCTGTTCTTCCTGGCCACTGTTCTTCTGCCTCTGCATTGCTTGCTCTATGGGGTTTTTGATCAGGTATCTGCTGACGTAAAAAGGGCTTTATAAAATAGACTTGATTGATTGATCGAGTTCATTTGCGTGACATACTACTTGTAGAATGCAAGGGTCAAATATGTTTGGTCCAATAATACACTTTTTTTGATTAACACTAACAAGTGTTAGTGCTAAAGTAGTTCTTACTAGTTCTTTAAAAAATATATATATTTATAAGCAGCGTATCAGGAACATTATCCTCGTATTCAACACTCAATCATTTAAAAAATCGTYGTTTTAGTGTTGACCAAATGTGGTCAACAGTATTTCATTTCATTTCAGAACAGAAACTTCTCTTGTAGCACACAATGAGTGAAAAACAAGGGGTGCATTAATTTATAGCAAGCTGTCTGTTTAAAATCCACAGCTTGGTAGCATCTGGTATGTCATTAAGACCCATGGGCAATGTATCAGCGACAGTATCCTCTTACTCAACACCTGACTGCATGGATTACATTGCGAGACCACGTGCTTCAATTATTATTCCAACAGAAGCTAGAACGGTGTTTGTATAACAGAGTTCAAAAGGATTTCATCTTAGGCAAAAGCTTTGCAAAAACCCACAAATATCTGGTTGACATTTGATCCTCTGCAGATAAGGTGCGCCTGATCATTTATCCACATTGGCTTAACATCTTAGTTGTGATGCATGAGGCTGGACTCCACCTGTTCTGTCAGACAGTCATTCAGATGGTTGAATACTGATGACTTCCAGATCCACTGACAGATGGTCGGGATTCAAAGCCTTGTCCGCAACTCTGACACAAAACCAAAAATCATCTAATTGACGAAGAGATTTCCTTGGCTTTAGTGCTGATTGAGACTAAATTAGTTGTCTCGTTTATTTAGTTACAGGTAATGGCTAAAAATAAATACTAGAAGAGTCAACAGTCGCACACGACTATGTAATAATAGTAATAATATTGTCATGAAGAAGATACCTTTATCCAAAGCGACTAGCAGAACTGTCGACATTGATGGTGACACATAGCTATTTTCAGWACGTGGCCCATGCAGAAATCAAACCCACAACCCTCTCACTGGGAACACACTGGTTGAATCAACTTTGTTTCCATGTCATTTTAATGAAATTACTTTGAACCAACGATGGAATAGACATTGAATTTAAGTCTGTGCCCAGTGGGCTGGTTTGGCAGTCGTTGGAACCATGTCCCTTCACTGATTGGTCTAAATGTCTCTCTATTTACACGGATGGACCGCCCTTCAAGCGGGGAGTAAGACTGCAAACTGGTTCCCGGGGTCCAGTCAAATATTTGGGGTGGAAGCTTTGGGACCAGACAAATTAACATTCCAAAATTTCCCATTGCCGATTTCCCACTCTTAAGGCTATAGGTCTTGCTGCCCAAAACTCCCACTTTAAGATGAGATGAGAAATTTCATCACCACAAGAGGACAGGAAATTGTGGGGAGTCCAACTCCCGGATGAATAAAGTCATCATCAAAACTGTGTCACCGATGAGAAAGCTGAACTCTTACAGACAAACATGTCAAAATGATTTTTTGTACTTCTTGGTTGCGTAAGGAGACTATTCTGACCTACTCCTATCAAGATTACATTATTTTAGTGGAAAGACAGTCACCTTGTCTGTAAATGTTGTGTGTGTAAGTGTGTCACTCTCTCTTTTACACACACAGACACACGGGCAACACACAAACCACACACAACAACCCAACAACACACACACACACACACACACACACACACACACACACACACACACACACACACACACACACACACACACACACACACACACACACACACACACACACACACACACACACACACACACACACACACACACACACACACACACACACCAATGTGATTGTGACATAAGTATTGTCCAGTTGAAGTGGAAGTTTACATTACACCTTAGCCAAATACATTTAAACTCAGTTTTTCACAATTCCTGACATTTAATCCTAGTAAAAATTCCCTGTCTTAGGTCAGTTAGGATCACCACTTTATTTTAAGAATGTGAAATGTCAGAATAATAGTAGAGAGAATGATTATTTCAGGTTTTATTTCTTTCATCACATTCCCAATGGGACAGARGTTTACATACACTCAATTAGTATTTGGTAGCATTGCCTTTAAATTGTTTAACTTGGGTCAAACGTTTCATGTAGCCTTCCACAAGCCTCCTTTCTCGCACATGCTTTTTCAGTTCTGCCCACAAATTTTCTATAGGATTGAGGTTCAGGGCTTTGTGATGGCCACTCCAATACCTTGACTTTGTTGTCCTTAAGCCATTTTGCCACAACTTTGGAAGTATGCTTGGGGTCATTGTCCATTTGGAAGAGCCATTTGCGACCAAGCTTTAACTTSCTGACTGATGTCTTGAGATGTTGCTTTAATATATCCACATAATTGTCCTTCCTCATGAYGCCATGAAGAGCTTCTTTACCTGACTGACATTTTTCTCCCTTGCTGTATCATCTATGCTCCACCCGCTCAAGAAACTGCCTATCAATCSTGCCTCGGAGCCCTATCGTCTGAATCTGTGGAAGACAATCTCCCAAGAATCTTCCATCTGTTTTTGTTTGTTTTTAGAAGCAAAATTGGTATTCTGTTCGTAATGAAAAGCGCTATATAAAATAAATATATTTGTATTATTACTACAACAGTGTAAAGTCGGTTTTATCAGTCAAAGTTTGAAAACTAGCAGTTGCCTGTTATGTTGATCAAATTACAAACATTATTAGCAAGAACGTGTCGCGGTTGGCGCTCTTCAATGCCTACAACAGAGTTTGAAATAGATCTGGCTCATTCCGTCACGACTTATGTAATTCAACCCCGTGATGGTTATGGCTGTGGAAAACATGTTTACTCTATGTGGAAGCTTCCATTGGCATAGAGCCGAAAGTTGTACAAGTTACAATGTCCTTAAAAACATCAACCCTAGAGCAGGAAAATAGGCCATAGAGTCTTCACGCCTAGTGAACTTAGACATGATATGAAATGGCTACCATCCAGCTCACTGAAAGACTTTGAAAAGTATTAACACTAAACGTGTTTTAGTCTTGTTGTCCCGTGACAACAGAATGTAACGTTCGTTTAACTGAATTCCAGATAAAGTAGCAAATACCCAAAGTTTCAATGCCATTTACCAGTGCAACTGGGAGATAAAGTCAACACATTTCAGAAGAGACTGTCATAAAAAATATTTTTTGCCCGTTTATTTTCATTCCGTTTGTATTTGAAATTGTCTATGTTCGCTCTATCACACTAGACTGGTACTCAAAAAAGGAATGGTCATAGCACCTCCCATAAATGACAAAAACAACGTCTTTAATTCATGGTGCTTATTCAATTATATATATTTTTAAAGCATACGACCTGTGGACTTAGTTAAGCTTTGGCACATTCATGGGAGATGATATAACCTTTCCTTTTTTGGAATATCAAGACTCTTCAATGACTACCCACATCAGCAGAGCCCCATTAAAGAGAACCATCTGATTATACGTACAGGTKTAGGATCTTAATTTGAGCCAGTTTGCTACAGCAGGAAAATAATCCTGCAGCAACAGGAAATGTGAATTATTTTGTGGATTATAATKAATGTACACTTTTGTAGGGGTTGATAAWTTTTTTCGTAAGGGAAAATTAAGTCTGAAATTTCAAAGTGGAAATTACAAACTTCATAAGCCTTTTTAAACACCAATTACACTACAAGTTTGAAATGTCCTGCATTGCAGGAAAGTTCTCCTGCAACAGGTTGATTAAATTAAGATACAACATCTTTACAGATGTTTTTATGTTTTCCTCACCCAGTAGTACCTATTCCAGATACTCTCTTAGCTAGATGACCCCAAGGAGAAAAGTATTTTGGTCCTTCCCCTATTCATGGGTTTCAGGTCACGCAACTTCATTGGTGAATGTTCTTTGAGGACCAACTGAAAGTTCTATTCAATGCCGTCTCAACTGGCGCCGATGAAATTGAATCTAAAGTGCATAATAGTGGCTTGGGGAAATGATTCAATTTCTAAAGGAGGCAAAGAATTATTGGAAAAGCTTTTGTCATCATTGTGATTTAATCACTTTCTGATGGTTCCCAGTATCCCCACAGTCTATACAGCGACAAAGTGTTTCCTACTAATTATTTGCCTACTTAAGAAATGTCATCATATTTCCAAGACACTGCAGCGTAACTTAGACAAAAGCATCATTAGTCTGTGTTTAGAATGAATGGACAAGCTTGAAAAGATGGGCGTCAGTCCTCAAGAGAACGTTCATAGGAAATGGCCTAATGCAAACCATAAAAAACCCATGGATAAGAAGAACTATGTAAACCACCATTTCCCAATTGCCTATTACTGTACCAGGGAAGCCGAATCACGTGGTCTGTAGTTTTGGCCCGTACATAACCAAACTATGTGTGACATTTTAAATGTTGTTGAAGAGTTTCTGGGAAGGAGTCTCGTTGTTTTAGCTGGTCATAACGACACTATGAAGCCGCCTTCAGCGCTTCCAAGGACTCAAATCAAATTGTATTAGTCACATACACATGTTTAGCAGATGTTATTGCAGGTGTAGCGAAAAGCTTGTGTTTCTAGCTCCAACAGTGCAGTAGTATCTAACAATTCACAACAATACACACCAATCTAAAAGTAAAAGTATATAAATATTATGACGAGCAATGTTGGAGTGGCATTGACTAAAATACAGTAGAATAGAATACAGTACATACATATGTAGTGAGTAAAGCAGTATGTAAACATTGTTAAAGTGACTAGTGTTCCATTATTAACGTGACCAGTTATTCAATATCTATGTTCATGGGGCAGCAGCCTCTAAGGTGCAGGGTTGAGTAACCGGGTGGTAGCCGGCAAGTGATGGCTATTTAACAGTCTGATGGCCTTGAGATAAAAGTATCTCGTCTAACCTCTTTCCTGATTTGCCTACTAGCGGGTTAGGCAWCTCAGGTGTCTATATTTCAACAGCAAACTTATATAAGATGGACGTTTATGAAGTAGGGCCTTGTAAACAAAAAAGGGAGTAATGTAGAGATCTGGGGGKTCTTTAACGAAGTCCGGCCAACCTTCTGATACAGGATACAGTGATGAGTATCAGAACTGTCACCTGTAACAAAACAAAGGGCGCTGTGCTAGATGGCATTCAAAGGTTTAAGAGTAGKAGCAGCTGCACTTTGATAAATAATATCACCATAATCAAGAACAGATGAAAWGGTTGAYTGAATAATCTGCTTCCTACTGATTAGAGAAAGACACCATCTGTTTCTGTAGAAAAAGGCCAACTTTAAATCTTAGCTTCTTAACCAGCTCATCTATAKGWTTTTTAAACATCAAATCCAKATCAATCCAAATGCCTCAGTATTTATATGAAGGAACACGTTCGATTGGAGAACCATCTAATGAGTGAMCATGTAGTTCATCTGAAACATTCTTACGAGAATTTGAAAACAACATGTCTTTCATTTTGCCTATATTAAGCACAAGTTTTAAATCAGCAAGTGATTTCTGCATAGCTATAAAAATCTGACTGTAGTTTTGAAACAGCCAGATCAACAGTCAGGGCAATAGCATACATAATAGTATTATCCGCATATAGATGAAGTTGACCATTTTTAACAGATTGACCAATGGTGTTTATATAAATAGTGAAGAGAACAGGTCCCAAAATCGACCCCCGTGGTACACCTTTATGTACTTCAAGAAATTCAGACTTAACCCCATCAATCACGATGGCCTGAGTTCTGTCACTAAGATAATCATGAAACCATGAACAGGCGTCAGAGCTCAGGCCTATCAAGAACAACTTATTCAATAAAATAGCCTGAYAAACAGTATCAAAGGCTTTGACAGGTCCACAAACAAAGCAGCACATTTCATTKTAGTGTCTAAAACATTGACAAGATCATTAACWWCTRAAGTGGTTGCTKTAATARTGCTATKCWYAGATCTAAACCACGATTGGTTYACATTCAAAATACATTTCTCAGATAAAAAAGAGAAAAGTTGTTAATTTACCAAGGATTCTAGAATCTTAGCTAGACAAGGAAGCCTTGAAATGGAGCGGTAATTATTAAGATCACTACTATACCCTCCCTTATAGAGTGGCAGCACCAGAACTGATTTCCATACTTTTGGAATATTTCCTGAAAACCAATTGGTCGGTCCCTGTGGAATTATTGTTGTCTATTGCTAGCAAAGCATTCAGGACTTATTTTTCTGTAAATAACCTAAAAGAAAAGCTTTGACTATCATTTCTCTGATTATTCAGCAAGTTTCCCCGAACAGCATCCAGCCCAGTGTAACGGCAGCCTTCCTCCTCTTCGTCTGAAGAGGAGGTGTAGCAGGGATCGGACCAATACGCAGCACAGTTAGTGTCCATGTTTTAATAATAAACAAGTGAACATGAACACAATACAAAATAACAAATGTGGCAAAACCGAAACAGTCCTATCATGTGCAATGAACACAAAGACAGAAGACAACCACCCACAAACCCCAACACAAAACAAGCTACCTAAATATGGTTCCCAATCAGAGACAATGACAAACACCTGTCTCTGATTGAGAACCATATTAGGCCAAACAACAAACCCAACATAGAAACACAAAACATAGAATGCCCACCCAGCTCACGTCCTGACCAACACTAAAACAAGGAAAACACAAAAGAACTATGGTCAGAACGTGACACCCAGTATCATTGTGAGCAGGCTTAGAAGTTATTTCAAAGAGATAGCCTGCTATTGGTAGATGGGTCAAAATAAAAAAATATAGCACACATTGAATATCCCTTTGAGCATGGTGAAGTTATTCATTACATTTTGGATCGTGTATCAATACACCCACGTCACTAGAACAATACAGGTGTCGTTCCTAACTCAGTTGCCGGAGAGGAAGGAAACCACTCAGGGATTTCACCATGAGGCCAATGGTGACTTTAAAACAGTTACAGAGTTTAATGGCTGTGATAGGAGAAAACTGAGGATGGATCAACAACATTGTAGTTATTCCGCAATACTAACCTAATTGACAGAGTGAAAAGAAGGAAGCCTTTACAGAATAAGAATATTCCAAAACATGTGTCCTGTTTGCAATATGGCACTAAAGTAAAACTGCAAAAAATGTGTGACCTGAATACAAAGCTTTATGTTTTAGGCAAATCCAACACAACACATCACTGAGTACCCCTCAGTGTGGCTGCAGGTAGCCTAGTGGTTAGAGCATTGGGCCAGTAACCGAAAGGTTGCTGGGTTGAATCCCCGAGCCTACAAGGTAAAAAGCTGTCATTCTGCCCCTGAGCAAGGCAGTTAACCCACTGTTCCCCGGATGCTGAAGACATAGATGTTGATTAAGGCAGCCACCCGCACCTCTCTGATTCAGAGGAGTTGGGTTAAATGTGGAAGACACATTTCAGTTGAATACATTCAGTTGGACAACTGACTCGGTATCCCCCCTTTCTCACTCTTCATATGTTCAAGCATGAGAAAGCACACTCATGTTATGGGTGTGCTTGTCTTTTGTTTTGGGGGGTAAAAATAAATGAAATAGAGCTAAGTAAGCACAGGCAAAATCCTCGAGGAAAACCTGGTTCAGTCTGCTTTCCAACAGACACCGGGAGACAAATTCAACTTTTAGCAGGATAATAACCTAAAACACAAGGCCAAATATACACTGAAGTTGCTTACCAAGACAACATTGAATGTTCCTAAGTGGCCTAGTTAAAGTTTTGACTTAAATCAGTTTAAAATGGCTGTCTAGCAAGGATCAACAACCAATTTTACAGAGCTTGAATAATTTGAAAAAGACTAGTAGGTGTTTAAAGCTTTTAGAGAGCATTTAGCATTTAGTGTGAATGCTTATATACATTAGATACTTATGTATTTAATTTTCGTTTTTTCTCTCACTTTGTCATTATGGGGTATTGTGTGTAGATGGGTGAGGAAAACAATCTACTTAGTCTATTTTAAATTCAGGCTGTAACACAACAAAATGTGGAATAAGTCTAGGGGTACTTTTAGAACAATGATTGTGTGGATTTGGCACTATCTTCCTCCTCCCATGGCCCTCGTGCCATTGGCTGAGAGACGTGATGTCACAGAGGGGACTGCCCTATAAATGCACTCTCTTCACACACAGCCAGCAGACCATGCTGAGAACCAGCTTCACTGCAGTGACAGAGCTATCATAGACTCCAAAGCTCTAGAATACTACAGACACTGTGAACAGCACAAAGGATCACATCTCATCGTCTCTCACCATGTGCAGAGGACTGGAATCACTGCCTACCACATGTCTGGAGAGGTATGTCTTGCCTTAATAATCTGTACGTTTTATCCCATCACAGTATATGTCACTGGATTTACATTTTGGATTTACATTGATGGGAATTATYACGCAGCTACTTCATTGGGAAATTGGATGATCGGTTGTAAGTTAGGTGTGAATGATTGCATCAATCTAATGTAAATGTTTTTCTCTTATTTTCTCAGGGCAAAGGAACTCAAGGCTCTCTTTGGAAGTTTTCTACAGAAGCCAGATCTGAGCATCRTCGGTCACTCACACAAAACGGACAAACTAAGGTCAGACATTCTAAAAAAGAATACTCTATGTCTACACAGATTTTTTAAAACATAACCAAAAATGTTGCATTGGACATGAAGGAGACCAAAGTCAACGCTACGTTATTTTGTAATGACCRGATGAACTAACCTGATGCTTTTTTATCAACAGGTTAAAGAAGAGCGAACCATTAAAATGGAAGGAGTCGTTTGAGAACCTGCTGTCCAACCAAAGTAAGTCTGACTCTTGCTATGAGTTATCATACTTTAATTAGTCATACTACACAAACTTACAAGTACATATTGTACACGTGTGTATTGCAAACGGGGATAGGAAAAGCCATGTRGCTGATACTCCACATAGCCAGAATGCATTCCCCAAAACAGCAGTAGCAGGATTCACTCATAACATATCCAAATATATTATTTTATATATACACTATAGGAAAAGCTGCTTGCTTCCACATCACAAATGGACACAGTTAAAAGTGAATTGAAGTTGTGACATGCTACAATAAATTCACAGATGCTAATGTGACAATTCTCACCTTCTCTTTTCCAGATGGACTGTGCTTGTTCCGTGCTTTCCTGGTGTCGGAGTTTAGCGAGGAGAACATAGCTTTCTACCTGGCCTGTGAAGACTACAGGATAACCAAGCCCTCCTCAAAGCTATCAGCTACAGCTAAGAAGATCTATGAGGAGTTTGTCTGCAGTGACGCACCAAGAGAGGTAACTATCAATATATATATATACAATTCATCAATTATRTCTACATACAGAGTATGTTTGTAGAAGAATCCGTAGATTGGATATACGCTACATAAACACACAAAATAATATACTCATTGTGCACAAACAATACCCAATAAGACATTGTTTCAAGTAAAACACATAGTAATCAAATTTCCCATCCTCTTCCCCCAGGTCAACCTCGACCATGAAACCAAAGCCATCACCAAGAAGAATCTGGAACACCCCAGCCAGTCCTGTTTCAGCCTGGCCCAGGAGAAGATCTACGCCCTGATGGAGAAAGACTGCTACCCTCGCTTCCTCAAGTCCACCACCTACCTGGAGATCAGTCGGCAGGTCAAATCCGGTTAAGACCAGTTATGGCTTGTTAAGACTGGTTAAGGCTGGTTGATGCTTGTTAAGACTGGTTAAGGCCAAACTGCAGGTGGTGAATGAGACACAAGGAAGAAGTCCATGGCAGACATGCTGAATAGGACACACTGGAAACCGGGTGGTCTCACTAGGGTCCTCCTCAGTGGAGGAAGGGTCCTGTGCTGCTGGGTCAGAAGTATGGAGGGGGGGACTGAAGATGTATACTAGATTGAACTGGAAGTCAGTCGGAAGTTGAGACTGGAAATCTTGTCTGTGGCCTAGGAAAGAAGGCTGCTCACTGTGAAGATTGAAGTATCGAAGTCTGTAAAAGAGGTCTGTGAATATTGAGGTATCGAAGTCTGTAAAAGAGGTCTGTGAATATTGAGGTATCGAAGTCTGTAAAAGGTGAACATGTGTCTTGAGGTCAAAGACACATCAAGAAGTTGATGTTCATGGCGTTTGAGCAGAAAGAAGAATGTGATGGAAAAGGACTGCTTTGCACAATCACTGAGAATCTGTTATAGTTTTGTATTGTCTGATGCCTGTCTATTTATTTTTGTATTTATTAGCAGTAATTCTGTTATAGATATGTTATTGAAATGTTTGTACTGTAGAGTGCACTGTACAGCACTGTCCTGTACCATTCCACAACATTTTTTATATTTATGTGTACTTTTTTTTATACCCAGAACTCCTTATGTGAGAGGAAATTATTTGAATAAAATCGGGAACTATATTAAACAACATGATAGGAAGTTTTACTCTATTCATTTTCCTTACCAGATCAAAAACCACAGCAATTATCAGATCCAGCTTTCTTATATGTTCAACATTCAATAAGATGACACATGAAACATACAAAGATCTCCTTCATTTCTGTCTGCTCTCTAACATACACGTACATTGAAAGGGAAAGGCGGCAGAGGATTAGAAAAAAATGACTCTATGAAAAGATAATCACCACCCACTGCTACCCCCTGGGCACACACTGGTAGAATCAATGTTGTTTCAAAGTCATTTCAATGAAATTACGTTGAACCAACGTGGAATAGACGTTGAATTTACATCTGTGCCCATTGGGCACTGACCGTGCACCATAGACTCAAATCAAATATATTTATAAAGCCCTTCTTACATCAGCTGATATCGCAAAGTGCTGTACAGAAACCCAGCCTAAAMCCCCAAACAGCAAGCAATGCAGCAAGCAATTAGACTCCTATCTAATTGGGATGAACCCSTTGCCTCCGAGTCGCAGGGCTCTTGTGTATGTGGGGGGTAGACTGAAGGAACGTCTGGAATAGCGAATTCTCCACTACACTCTGCCTCCGAGGTGTTTTCCCTGTATGCAGCTGCCGAGAGCGTGGGCTGGCYGTGGTCTCCATGGAGACTAGCGATCACCCATTGTACACCTCTTCAGGTTTGCTTACCTCAGCTCGCCCACGAGTGAACTGCTCAGAGCCATGGTGACTCACATCACATACCCTCCTTCTCTTCCCACACTTCTCCCTCCCTCGCTTCCCACTCTTCTCCCTCCCTGTCTTCCCCCCTCTCCTCCCACACAGCAATACAATAAGCTGTTTAATGGAGGGGGGGGGGGGGCAGTTGTTAAAAGAGAATGAAGGAAGCCAACCAGCGACAACCCACTAACTCATTAACTATAAGGGCTAAGATTATTGGCACATATTCCCTATACAGTGCACTGCTTTTTACCAGGGCCCTTCCTCTCTGCTAGGAGTATGTCCTGTATGTAGTCTGACCAGAGGGGAATAGCCAGAGCAGTAAAGTAAAGGATATTTGGTCCAACCTATAGACATCACGTAACAGGACTAGATTGTAACTGTGGCAAGAGATACATGATTTATATACAGTATGTATTAATGTTGTCACAATACGAGAATTCTGACTTCAATACCAATACCAGGTTTAGTATCACAATACTCGATACCATCACAATACCTGATACCAAAACGAAACCACGCCAAAAAAAGTGAAAGAATGGCACTTGATTCAGACAATATCATTTGAAAATGTTTATTTTGAATATATGCATTAATTWATAAATTGTTCAATCAATTTGACTTTGTTTTTCTAACTAATCTAACTACATAACAGCATAATGGTAATCACAGTGCTTAATTTGAGCCGGATCCTGGGCACCTCTCCGTTTGGACTGTTTTGTTCCGGGACCTATTTGGCCGGATCCGATACCTCTCCTGGCATGAAAAATAACTATCGCGTTTTGCAATGTATTTTTTTTTAAATAAAAGCGATCAAAGTTAATTCGAGTTGCCTCTTAGTTAATTATCCTGCCCCCACAAAAAAACGTAATGTGAAAAAGATTTTCAGCCCGGGCCTAACTTTCTATGATCTCTCTACTCTGATAGACATGAACCTGCAACTCTCATCTCTCCAGTGTTGCACTTCATCATGTATTTCCTTCATAGCCACGCGAAGGGTTCTGAACGACCTGCAGCCCCCCGTTACATTGAAATACATTTGCCAAAGTTATACCATTAATGCTGTCTGTTCAGAGAGAAATGACACAATTCAGAGTAGCCTACAAGAAGGCTTGTAGTTTAGCGAAAGAGGATCAATAGCTGGTGATTGCAGCCCAATAACAAGGAATAGTCTACAGTCGGGAACGCGCGGCAAATATGTCAGTGAATAAACAAACAGCACGCAGACAAAACAGGCATTTCGCAATATTTCAAATCTAATCGAGGGAAACCACAGGTTGGAAAGCGAATGGCTCCTGCTGAAAAGAGAAGACTCTGTGTTGTAGGCTATCAAAATATTTGATCAACTTCCAAATATTGTTTTACAAAAGAGAGATAGGCTTTTGGCACGAGCACATCGGCCATCACCAGTGAGTGATCTGTGCATCATTGGGTGAGTCAGWGAAACTGGAAAGCATTTTTAKGCCTATCATTTCCTCCTCATATTGTAAGAACGCAATATATCTTCACACATCTAGGCCTGGGCTATTGATTTTATTTAACGTTTTTATTGATCTCAGATTCAAAGAGTCAAAGTAGCCTGCCATTTCGAAAATTTGTGTGGTATTAAAAAAGATTCTGGCAAAGACTCAAGTCATGTAGAATGGTAGAATTGCATTAAATGTGTTTATAAAAGGCCAACATTTTCCTGGACATTATGCTACTAAATGTTTCCCATGTGTGCAACGTCTGTAAGTGCCTCTACTCTACTGCTCTGTGCCTCTACTCTACTGCTCTGTGCCTCTACTCTACTGCTCTGTGCCTCTACTCTACTGCTCTGTGCCCTCTAATCTACTGCTCTGTGCCTCTACTCTACTACTCTGTGCCTCTATTCTACTGCTCTGTGCCTCTACTCTACGCTCTGTGCCTCTATTCTACTGCTCTGTGCCTCTACTCTACTGCTCTGTGCCTCTACTCTACTGCCCTGTGCCTCTACTCTACTGCTCTGTGCCTCTACTCTACTGCTCTGTGCCTCTACTCTACTATCTGTGCCTCTATTCTACTGCTCTGTGCCTCTACTCTACTGCTCTGTGCCTCTATTCTACTGCTCTGTGCCTCTACTCTACTGCTCTGTGCCTCTACTCTACTGCTCTGTGCCTCTACTCTGCTGCTCTGTGCCTCTACTCTACTGCTCTGTGCCCTCTACTCTACTGCTCTGTGCTCTACTCTACTGCTCTGTGCCTCTACTCTACGCTCTTTGCCTCTACTCTACTGCTCTGTTCCTCTACTCTACTGCTGTGTTCCTCTATTCTACTGCTCTGTGCCTCTATTCTACTGCTCTGTGCCTCTACTCTACTGCTCTGTGCCTCTACTCTACTGCTTCTGTGCCTCTACTCTACTGCTCTGTGCCTCTATTTCTACTGCTCTGTGCCTCTATTCTACTGTGCTCTGTGCCTCTTACTCTACTGCTCTGTGCCTCTATTCTACTGCTCTGTTCCCTCTATTCTACTGCTCTGTGCTCTTATTCTACTACTCTGTGCTCTACTCTACTGCTCTGTGCCTCTACTCTACTGCTCTGTGCCTCTACTCTGCTGCTCTGTGCCTCTACTCTACTGCTCTGTGCCTCTACTCTACTGCTCTGTGCCTCTACTCTGCTGCTCTGTGCCTCTACTCTACTGCTGTGCCTCTACTCTACTGTGACTCTATTCTACTGCTCTGTGCCTCTACTCTACTGCTTCGTGCTCTACTCTATCTGCTCTGTGCTCTACTCTACTGTGACTCTATTCTACTGCTTCTGTGCCTCTACTCTACTGCTCTGTGCCTCTACTCTACTGCTCCGTGCCTCTATTCTACTGCTCTGTGCCTCTACTCTACTGCTCTGTGCCTCTACTCTACTGCTCTGTGCCTCTACTCTACGTGACTCTATTCTACTGCTCTGTGCCTCTACTCTACTGCTCTGTGCCTCTACTCTACTGCTCTGTGCCTCTATTCTACTGCTCTGTGCCTCTACTCTACTGCTCTGTGCCTCTACTCTACTGTGACTCTATTCTACTGCTCTGTGCTCTACTCTACTGCTCTGTGCCTCTACTCTACTGTGACTCTAATCACTGCTCTGTGCCTCTACTCTACTGCTCTGTGCCTCTATTCTACTGCTCTGTGCCTCTATTCTCTGCTCTGTGCCTCTACTCTACTGTGACTCTATTCTACTGCTCTGTGCCTTTCTACTCTACTGCTTCTGTGCCTCTACTCTACTGCTCTGTGCCTCTACTCTAACTGCTCTGTGCCTCTATCTACTGTCTGTGCTCTATCTACTGCTCTGTGCCTCTACTCTACTGCTATGTGCCTATCTACTGCCTGTGCCTCTATTCTACTGCTC
>NC_036859.1:34369297-34427795 GCF_002910315.2 Salvelinus sp. IW2-2015
AAAATCGGAAATATTGGCTCTGTTCACAAGATCTTATTCTTTCATTAGCTTCCACCATATATTGTTCTGAAATGTTTTATGATGTGTAATTAGTAGTTGACGTTGGTGTCTGTATTTTCTCTGGCTACTGCCGTGCGATTTCTGACTGTAGCTGTGATGGTGGCTATGATGGTAGCAGTAATGTAAAACTGATTTATAGCTAAAATATGCACATTTTTCGAACAAACATAGATTTATTGTGTAACATGTTATAGGACTGTCATCTGAGGGAGTTTTTTTTAGGTTATTTAGGTTGGTTCTAGGTTGGTTCTAGGTTAGTTTAGGTTAGCTACTTGCATGCTACCGTTGCTGTGAAAAACTGTCTGTCTGTCTTTTGTATTTGGTGGTGAACTAACATAAATATATGTGGTGTTTTCGCTGTAAAACACTTCAACAATTGGAAATATTGTCTGTATTCACAGATATTTGTCTTTCATTAGCTATCCACCATATATTTGTCTGAAATGTTTTATGATGTGTAATTAGGTAGTTGGTGTCTGTATTTACTCTGGCTACTCCCGTGCGATTTCTGACTGTAGCTATGATGGTAGCAGTAATGTAAAACTGATTTATAGCTAAAATATGCAATTTTTTTTAAACAAAACATAGATTTATTGTGTAACATGTTATAGGACTGTCATCTGAGGGAGTTTTTTCTAGGTTAGTTAGGTTGGCTTGTGCATGCTACCTGCAGCCTACTTGTGCTGTGAAAAATGTCTGTCTGTCTTTTTTTATTTGGTGGTGACCTAACATAAATATATGTGGTGTTTTCTCTGTAAAACATTTAAAAAATCGGACATGTTGGATGGATTGACAAGATGTTTATCTTTCAAATGCTGTATTGGACTTGTTAATGTGTGAAAGTTAAATATTTCAATTTTGTTTTTTGAATTTGCCGCTCTGCCTTTTCAATGGAATGTGGGAGGAGTGCCGCTAGCGGCACCCGTGGCCTCAACAGGTTTTAAGCACTCGGTAATCCTTTATTTTAATGGTAAATCTCTATTTTTAAACTGGGTAAATCAAGATGTAGCCGAGACCTATTCACAATACAGGTGAATGCATATTCAATAGGACTGTGTGCATACATTGAGCTGTTGAGATTGTTTTGGCTGATTTCACGAGGCTACAGATGAAAAACAATCTGTTTACCTTCCATTTGGGACTTATTTTATTTTACTGATTAACATTTGCAAAGAAGCAATCTCTTTTTTTTTTAAAGTGTGCGCTGACTCTTTAAGACCCATGATGTCATTCACACACAAAGTCTGTTCGAGACTCGAGCAAAGATGATCTCTTGACTGGGAGGGACACTAGTCGAGTCGGGGGAGACGAAGTGAATGAATAGCGTTTTTCGTGACAATCAGCAATATTTTTGCGTTATGGTTTGCATCATCACAAATAAGCTACTGGGGTAGTGAATTGATGTTGGCTTCCGCTGTAAGCTAGCAAGGAAATGAGCCTACAAGCTGGTAGCTACCGGTATCTTCTTGCATTTTAGGCTAGTGTTCTAGCCTGTACTGGACATTGTTTTGGGAACACTAATTAGCAGTTGCAACATTTCTGCAGCCGTGTTACATTTTTCAAGTGTGTTAACTTCTGTGCAGCATAAGTGGCGATGCAGCCCAGACTCCCAGGTAGTTTGCTGGTTCCTCATGGCAGGCTAGAGCTAGCAATGAGGAAGTGGCGCAGACAGCCATGGGGCACCCGCTCTATCTAGACATCGGCTGCGCTGATAGACAGACTTGGTCCTCTCTGAATTAGTGGACAACGTGAGACACACACACATTCTAGTGCAGAACCGGTTTTCTTGTTCTAGTATCGAAAAAGTACAGAAGTGTCGGGTGTCGGGTGTACCGTGCAACACTAGTATGTTTACCGTTCATAGTATTCCAATGAAAAAAGTATTGATTGATTGATTAAATGGTTCCTCTCACTTGATTTTACAGGGAAAACCCATATTTAGCTAGTATGAGGGTCAAACAGTATGTTTAGCGTTCATCTTGGTTGACTGATTACAGCTACTGTGTCTTGGTCAAAGGCCTTGACATTCTAAAAGCATAATGTTTTGGACAAATCACTCACTCAACCCTAAACCTCATCTCAACTGGATCTATTATTGAATAATGTGTTTAATTGAGCAAGTTGAAGAGACTTAACTGCTGGGTGCCACCCTAGATAGCAAGCTATCATGGTCAAAACTGGAGACTCATTTCTCCCTCACTAGCTTTAAGCACCAGCTGTCAGAGCAGCTCACAGATCACTGCACCTGTACATAGCCCACCTGTAATTAGCCCATCTATCTACCTACCTCATCCCCATACGGTATTTATTTCTTTATCTTGCTCCTTTGCACCCCAGTATCTCTACTTGCACATTCATCTTCTGCACATCTACCATTCCAGTGTTTAATTGCTATATTGTAATTACTTCGCCACCATGGCCTATTTATTGCCTTAACTCCCTTATCTTACCTCATTTGCACTCACTGTATATAGACTTTTTGTTATCTTTTGTTCTACTGTATTACTGACTGTATGTTTTGTTTATTCCATGTGTAACTCTGTGTCGTTGTATGCGTCGAATTGCTTTGCTTTATCTTGGCCAGGTCGCAGTTTGAGTTTGAGTTTATTTTTATTTTTACAGGGACAGTGCACATTAATCAACGTTTCAGTAAAAGTGCCGGTTTTAGCCAGCCGGCTAATTTTCAACCGCAGTCCCTGGGCAGGTTAAGTCCCTGGGCAAGTTGCAAATGAGAACTTGTTCTCAACTAGCCTACCTGGATAAATAAAGGTGAAATTAAAAAAACATATAAGCTCAATGGTTACTAAAATGGGAAAAGGTCTGTCCATGATAAGGRGTTGCTTTGCTTTCTTGATATCCCAGTCAACCAGACAGGTCCTAGGTTTGTCTCACCTYGYCTACTGTCCAGTTGTGTAGTCAGGTGCGGCAAAGAAGGACCTAGACAAATTGCAGTTGGTCCAAAACAGAGCAGCACGTTTTGCGCTTAAATGTACACTGAGGGGGAATGTCAGTAACATGCATGTCAATCTCTCCTGGCTCAAAGTGGGAGGGGAGATTGATTGCATCACTATAGGTCTTTGTGTGAGATGTTGATGTGTTAAAGGTAYCGACTGTCTGTTCAAGCTGTTCAGACATTCATCGGTATCACACAAGACATGTAACCACTGGTCTCTTCACAGTCCTCGGGTCCACAACAGAGGCTGGGAAGCTCACAGCATTAAATGGAACCATGACTAAATGGAACTCTTTGCCACCCCTGGTAAATCAACATAGCAATAAAACCAGATAAAAGAGCACCTTATGGCACGACGGGGACTGTGAAGAGACAGACGGTTTTATGTATTTTGTATTGTATTATGTAGGGCTGAGCAGTATACCCGTATTTTACAATATACCGGTATTGATGCACGGACCGGTTTGAGTTTTTCTATAAGGGTATTTGAATGTTTGGTTTGTTAAATGTGATACACTGTGTGTAATGTCCATTTTTATAGTTTACTTTGCTACTTGAGTCATCTCTTTCCGCTCTCTCTCTCCATGCGACTTTCTACACAAACCTGGCACCACCCGCTGTTACTCAAGGAGCGAGTTTGTTGTTCCTCGACCCCGAGACTCTTGCGTTCATTCTACATGGTCATGCAGCACATGCAACARGATGCTGTTTTCACTTTGCTTGTTAATAGAGATCCACTAGCGTTCTATAATTACACTATTTGTAGTTTCTMTTTCTTACATCTGCAAACAGCTAGATTGTCTTTTCTTAGCAAGTTGGGCCTAAATCGTGTTAGCCGATAATGCTAATTGCTAGTTAGTTTGCTCTGTACTGAGTCAGAGCAAACGTAATTAGCTATACAGCCTGATAATACCAGTGATGGTGTAGACCTAAATCAGCATGTTGTTTGTGCAACAGTATCTTCTAAATCAAAGAGGAATGCGCAAAGCAATAATATGTTATCTACATGAAGTAGCTAAGAGAAAACATTTAATGTACGCAAAGATTATAGGGTCCCCACGGAAACACTGATCAACACTTTGGTCCCTACCCTGTCACAGTAACTCCACCCTGGCATTTTCATTCGTTGTCATGTCAAACAACACTGTATTCAAATTGTCCACTATTATATTCTAACTATAGAATTAGAATATTCATTATATTTCCATGATTCTGACAGTTCACCCAAGTCTTTTGCTCTAAATTGCAAGTCAAATCACAGTTGCAACATTTGGTAAAAAWTTTGGCTTAGATTGTTTGCCTATATTGTGCAGCCATYAGTGGCAGTGTGGAAATMATCTCAAACGAGTGCAGGAAATGCAGAAATTGATGAAAATGCTGCATTTTCTGGAGGTTTGACCCATTGAAATCACTTAGAATGTATGTGTTGCCACCGTATGGTCACACACTACTCATAAAGCAAATGTAGCACTTCTTTATTAATAAACAAATGCAGTCATACCGTCCAATTTCTTTAAAATACCGTGATATGAAATTTTGCCATGTCGACCAGCCCTAGTATTATGTATGGGATACATGGTTAGGATACTACTTTAATGTGTGGTTGTCTTGCGTGGCTATCTCCAGATGAATGCACTCGCTGTGGGTTGCTCTGGATGGGAGCGCCTGCTGAGTGGCTAAATGTAAATGTAGTGCTATGTATAATGATGTATTTTATTTATGTTGTTTCATGTTTGGACCCCAGGAAGAGTTGCTGCTGCCCGGCAGCAGCTAATTGGGGATCCTAATAAATACKAAAAAATCCCCTACTASAAAGTRCCCCAAATGTATTTCKATGAAGATCCACCTAGACTGAGGGCCATTCTAATGACCTTCAACCCATTCAGCAGATACTCTAAACCACGTGTCTAACCTAATTGTCCTTTAGTCAGACATAGACCAGAAGGAAGTAGCCGTGACTCACTTGTGGGTCTCAGACCACCATTTATCAAACACTGCCCTTAGTGTCCCTCWTATTGTGACCAAGAGGATGTATCACTCACTACGCCATCCCCAAGGGAATAATTACTGATTTCAGCTACTGGAAGAACCTCCCTCTTACAGTGGTAAACTCGTTACCACTACTCTGGAGAGAAGTCAGCTATGTCTTTCCAGGGTAACAGTAATACAGTAGTAATAGTGATTCCTTTGAGTAGCCTACTCTAACTCTCTGCCTCATTGTGGTGAGATGGATGGGAAAGAAATGCACTTTTCAATACTAGTTCACTGCAACTACGCAAACCGTTTATGATCCGTTTCTAAATAAGTGACTAATCGCATTTTTCTTCAGAGTTTTTATTCTTGGATTGGTTTTCCACGTTAGCACCATTCTCAGCACTAAGCTGTGAATAGCCTCGTAATGTGAAGGATTCATGGTCCAATTTGGAATTGTTTACGAAACCGTTTCTTGGAGCTTCATGGGTAGAGCCAGGAGTGTTTCCCTGACCACGTGACCGGACCAAGTAAAACTCTGGGCCCATGTTGGAGGTTTAGAGAGAGTCCTCGGGCTATGGGGATAGGAGTTTTTCCTGGTCAAGAAAACATGAGTTCCCTGTACAGAATCGTATAGATCTGATTTCTAAAATGTAAATGTAAATGTAAATTTCTACTGATTCCCTGATAAACATTACTTAGCATTAAAAAAGACCATCTCCATTCTATCTCGCCTTCTTCTTCTGATACTGTGTGGGCGTTGTGGGAGAAGACATCCCTTTGGGGACCTGTGAGAAATAAATAAACCACAGAGAGATCAGCTGCCAAGACTGTGATTTCTGAGATTTCAAAATAAAAGCTTACTCTTGAAAAACATCCAACGTTAGACCAATTCACTGAGACACAGCAGACCAATTGGATTTTATTTTATTTTGATTTATTTGAAAAAAATCTAACCTGTGTTGGAACATTGACTTAGATTTTATTTGATGAAATGGTTTCAAATCCACAGACAGACAGACAGACAGACAGACAGACAGACAGACAGACAGACAGACAGACAGACAGACAGACAGATAGACAGACAGACAGATAGATAGATAGATCCTTAAACATCCTGTGTTATGTGCGTATTCTTTTACCAGGTACAGATGGAATGTCTACCAATTGCATGCCCATCTTTTTGTGAGAAATTACACTGGTCACTCATAACATTTATAAAGTGTATATATATAGCGATCACTTTAGATTAGGGACTTCAAAAATACTTTACTAATGATTAGTAGATGGTTTATAAATGTGGGAGTAATGATTAATAAATGGTGAACACAATCTATAAAAGCCTTATAACGGTTTTATAACGGTCCTTTAAAATAAAGTGTTACGCATCGTGGACTTTGAGGAGTTGCCAYTAAATCTGYAGCAGGTACACGGAACAAAAGAGTAACAAGCCCARTATAGTAAGGGCTTGATCGGTACAAATCAGACACACTGGACATGTTTAATACATAGCTGGRTTACAAGTGGTGCTTCATGATTTCACRCTTCCCTTTAAGAAAAAAATGATGTATTTGATGTGGGAAGAGCTGTTGAAAACACAGACCCATCATGGTAACCAGGTTACTAGGGGAACCAAGCCGATTGTAAGAAAAGTCTGTGTTTTGCTATAAACAGTCCCTATCAAAAGGGATAATCAATGTTTAATGTTTGCCTCATTACTGAATATGTAGCGCTGGTTGCCTCTGCTCTGGCGTCTGATTGTAATTATGTTCACATTACTCACAGTATGACATTTACATTTGGAGGGTGATTGTCCCCCCCCCCCCCCCCCCAAGGCTTAAATTGACTTACTGGAATGAGCATAGGTTCCAGAAGGTAGTCAGGTCCTGGAAATGGGTTGAATTATCCTTGAAATACATGTACAAAATAATACTCATAATATACTTGAAATAATCATATGAAAGATAATTTACTTAAATTGTTAAAATTACAGCCCCAGAGGTTTGTAACGAGTTCTTATCACGTTATAAATGTGTATTCAAACTCTGGAAATAGTGTCTGTCATTGAGTGTTCATGGATTTTTTTATTTTATGGATTATATTTAGGTACACTCGCAGGACTCTACACGCTCACACACACTGTCACTCCAACACACACACATCTATACTTACTCTACACACTCAAAAACAATGATCATYCACTGCTGCCTCTCTGTTTATCATATATCCTGATGCCTAGTCACCTTACCCCTATACATATCTACCTCATTGTACATATGGAATTGGAACTGACCCTGTATATAACTTCTTACTTGTGTTCTTCTTATTTCCTATTCTTATTTTTTGTTCTACCTTGTTTTTAGTGCTACATTGATATTGATTACTGCGTTGTTGGGGTTAGAGCTTGCAATAAAGGCATTTCACTGTACTTTCACTGTACTCACGTGAAAATTAAGGGTTGGCTGTAGCAGTGAAGGAAGGGTTGGCTGTAGCAGTGAAGAAAGGGTTGGCTGTAGCAGTGAAGGAAGGGTTGGCTGTAGCAGTGAAGGAAGGGTTGGCTGTAGCAGTGAAGGAAGGGTTGGCTGTGAGTAGTGAAGGAAGGGTTCCTTTTGCATTGAGGGAAGGTTGGCTGTAGCATTGATGGAAGGGTTGGCTGTAACAGTGAAGGAAGGGTTGGCTGTAGCAGTGAGGGAAGGGTTGGCTGTAGCATTGAGGGAAGGGTTGGCTGTAGCATTGGAGGAGAAAGGGTTGGCTGTAGCGTGAGGAAGGGTTGGCTGTAACTTGAATGGAAGGGTTGGCTGTAACAGTGAGAGGAAGGGTTGGCTGTAGCAGTGAAGGAAGGGTTGGCTGTAGTAGTGAGGAAGGGTTCCTTAGCATTGAGGAAGGGTTGGCTGTAGCATTGATGGAAGGGTTGGCTGTAACAGTGAAGGAAGGGTTGGCTGTAGCAGTGAGGGAAGGGTTGGCTGTAGCATTGAGGGAAGGGTTGGCTGTAGCATTGAGGGAAGGGTTGGCTGTAGCAGTGGAGGAAGGGTTGGCTGTAACATTGATGGAAGGGTTGGCTGTAACAGTGAGGGAAGGGTTGGCTGTAACATTGATGGAAGGGTTGGCTGTAATATTGAGGGAAGGGTTGGCTGTAACATTGATGGAAGGGTTGGCTGTACATTGAGGGAAGGGTTGGCTGTAACATTGATGGAAGGGTGGCTGTAACATTGAGGGAAGGGTTGCTGTAACATTGATGGAAGGGTTGGCTGTAACATTGATGGAAGGGTTGGCTGTAAATTGAGGGAAGGGTTGTCTGTAACATTGAGGGAAGGTTGGCTGTAACATTGATGGAAGGGTTGGCTGTAACATGAGGGAAGGTTGGCTGTAACATTGATGGAAGGGTTGGCTGTAAATTGATGGAAGGGTTGGCTGTAATATTGAGGGAAGGGTTGGCTGTAGCATTGATGGAAGGTTGGCTGTAACATTGAGGGAAGGGTTGGCTGTAACATTGATGGAAGGGTTGTCTGTAACATGATGAAAGGTTGGCTGTAACATTGATGGAAGGGTTGTCTGTAGCATTGAGGGAAGGGTTAAATTCAGTTGAAAAATATGTCATGCAGTTTTTGTGTTTACGACAAGGATGGACATGAAAATGAAATATCTTTGTGAACATCTCATAGTTAACGTGTTTTAATAAAACGCACAACACTAAATCAGAGCAAGTTATGTTTTTAAAGGATTTTGTGACATATTGCGTGGCCAGATCCCAGAGGGTGAATGACCCCCTACATGGGTTCATGTCCTTTGGGATATAACTAATGTGATATCAACATGAGCCACACAGATGTCTCTTCTCTCTAACTCTGTGAACCTTCAGCTGGACTTCCAACACACTGTCTGATTGGCTGGCCCGTCTCCTCTTCTTTAGGCCCTTGGCCAATAAGCTGTCTCTATATAGCATTACATTCTTGTAGGCGACAGCAGAACTTGAGGACAGACCTTTTCACAGAGTGATTCTACAGACAAACTAATAGTGTTAGGCTTAGAGAATGTGTAAAGGGTTTGCAGTCTTACAGCAAACATGTCTTGAGAGGTGAGTGCAGTTTTATATGAGCATTCTGTCCAGATAGTATATATTCTGAATGAATGTTCACCTTGTAGGCTATGTCAATACATACTCCCATCTCTTTCCGATACAACAGTTTAATCTCAGGGCTTTGTTTGATTGATTATTTGTTCATTCTATGTAGGTTTTTGCCTCTCTGCAGTGCGTTTGCTTTACATGGTGCTCTATCGGGGTCTTTAAAATCATGCCAACAGTTTAACACTTAAACCCTGTTTAGTTGTTTAACTGTTCTTTTACACTTTTTTAACACTTGTTGTTTAACACTTGTTTAAAGCTTTAACACTTGTTCTCCCGACTCCTAATGTTTGCCTGGAAATGTACAGTATATCTGTTKTTTTCAAATGTTCCCTATTCACTTTTTAGAATATTTTTTGTGTGTTGAGAATCTGCTTACTAAGACTGATCTGAGTGATTCTGATTCAAACGTCAGACAATAAATTACTCTTTGAGTGGATGGTATGCCAGATTGTCACATTCTCCGTCTTCTTCTAGAGCTAAACATATCAAGGTGAAGTTTGGTACCCTGCTCCAGAGGCCAGACCATGAACACACTGAGGATGTCATCCCCTTTCAGAGGAAACCTGAGAAGGTCATCCCTCTTCAGAGGAAACCTGAGAAGGTCATCCCTCTTCAGAAGAAACCTGAGAAGGTCATCCCTCTTCAGAAGAAACCTGAGAGATGTCTGGAGACGCCTCCGAAGCATGACAGGTAATGGAGAAACTTTCAGAATAAGTCATTGGCCATGTTCGATATCTGTCTTACCTATATTTCTTACATACTGTGTACTAATTGTACTGCGTACATATAAACATCAGGTTGTTATTTTACCTGATCTGTGTGGTCAGCATTTAACTGCACACTTTTGTCCACTCTAAAATAATTCCAAACAGTGCAATGTGCACCCGCCATTTCAGCCAGTCATCTCTGCCTTATGCAACATTTCAGTGTTCAAYATTGAACCACACCGCATTCTAGAGCAACATTTTTAAGTCTATTTGCTATTTTTTCATGCCTCTGAAAGACAGAAATTATAAATGATGGTGTGATAGCCTACATTTTTTTGCCATCTTTTTTTGCAATAATTGTAATTATTCTGATAGGCTCATGTTTTACCGGTGTGGKATAACCCCAATATTTATTTTTCTGGGACTCCGTACCAGCTAACTTTTACCCCTGGTCACAATGATAAAATGTAAACACAACTGGAGGCACCTCCTCATATTTGGAGACGGGACGACAGCTTTACGATAGCTAGCGAAAGAGTGTAGAAAACTTTGGTAACTAATTGTAAATAACTTTAGGTGGCTAGCTAAGCATCTTTTGCCTGTCTACCCATCCACATCCCTCTGGCCAAACGTCATGCCCACTAACTTCTCTTCTCCACAATGACGTATGGAGCGATCGATAGAGCAGCGAAATTCAATTCAGGATGAGACGTCTGGCAAAAGCATTTTGGCTGTGGAGCAAAGTAATTCACTTACAATTAATTAGCAACCGCACCACTCTTTGATAGCAAATGTGACTCAAAACAGCAAGGTGTCTCCAGAAATGTTTACTTTTTGATGTTCTATGACATCTTCACTTTCCAGATTGTTATTCTGATATGGAAGCTTAAAATGTTTTTGCCAACATGATGTMTATACACTATATATACASAAAAGTATGTGGACACCCCTTCAAATTATTGAATTCGGCTATTACAGCCACACCCGTTGCTGACAGGTGTATAAAATTGAGAACACAGCCATGCAATCTCCATAGATTCGATCTTAYTCCTGTATTGACGCTTTGCCTGTTTGATGGTTCGTCGGAGGGCATAGCGGGATTTCTTATAAGCTTCTGGGTTAGAGTCCCGCTCCTTGAATSCATGGCTTCTGGTTTGGGTATGTACGTACGGTCACTGTGGGGACGACGTCATCGATGAACTTATTGATGAAGCCAATGACTGAWGTGGTGTACTCCTCAATGCCATCGGAGGAATCCCGGAACATATTCCAGTCTGTGCTAGKAAAACAGTCCTGTACGTAGCATCTGCTAAGGAGGATATAATTATGGTCCGATTTGCCAAATGGCAATTGTACATCGTCATGGTGACAGTAATACAGCTACGTTTGCAAAGATTGGTAAATTCTGAGTCAAACTAAAGAGATGCACTTTGAGCGCACATCAGTGGAGAATTCAACAGTAGCAGAATATTATGTTTGTTATAGAAGTCTTCTGTAATTGTTATTGCAGTTCATGGCATTAAGATCTAATCCGCATTTTGGGAAACAGCGCCATGTTCGCCCCCAGCGCCTTTGTTATTGTTTTTGTTTTGTTGATGTAGCGGAGGAGAAATGGAAGAGAGGAGCGCGGTAAGCATGGTAAAAAATCTGCCGTACATATTCTGCTGTTCTATGACGTGTGCAATGATGTCCGAGTGGAAAAATACAGTGTTTGTTGTTTGCAGTAATTTCTTTGTTATTATAATATCATAAACGGACAAGGCAGTTTCACCAATTATGTGAAATAATTTACCCACACGACCCAACCCTAGAGAGACAATTATTATTGTAAAAGCTCAAATGTTGAATGAAATACCTGTCATTATATTTACAAATTCATGTTCTGCAGTGTTATGTTTGTACATTGTGAAAAAGCACATTTTCCATTGTGATACATTACTTTGGAAACTGTAGACTGTCTTTTTAAGAACGTATATGACAAAAAACTAAACGAATAAAAAATACATTTTGCTTTCAACCAAGCCTTAATTTAAGTTGCCAAAAATGAGGATGAACAGGATTTGCCTGAGTCATTTAAAGGGTGCGAACAGGATTTGCCTGAGTCATTTAAAGGTGCGAAGAGGATTTGCCTGAGTCATTTAAAGGTGCGAAGAGGATTTGCCTGAGTCATTTAAAGGGTGCAACACAAATAATTGTACACAAAAGGAGCCGAATTCTTTAGAAATTTGGCTGCTCTGGAAAAGATCTGATGTGATTGGTCAAAAGACCAATTTGTGGAAGAAATATCATAATTGGGCTGCCTAGTTCAACATACACGCACACGCACACACACCCACACGCTCACACACTCCAGCAGCATACCACCCTGCGTCCCACTGCAGACTTGACTCTGAAGTTAATCATGATCGGTCCCTGGATGAGAGATCAGATGCTGCTGGAAGTGGTGTTGGAGAGCCAGTAGGAGGCCCCCTTTCCTTTGGTCTAAAAAAAATATCCCAGGGCAGTGATTGGGGACATTGTCCTGTGTAGGGTGCTGTTTTTTGGATGGGACGTTAAACAGATGTCCTGACTTTCTGTGGTCACTAAAGATCCCATGGCACTTACCATAAGAGTAAGTGTGTTGACCTGGGGTCCTGGCTAAATTCCCATTCTGGCACTCATACAATCATGGCCACTTAGTCATCCCCAGCGTCCAATTGGCTCATTCATCCCCCTGTAACTATTCCCCAGACCATTGCTGTAAATGAGAATGTGTTCTCAGTCAACTTACCTGGTAAAACAAGACATGCAAACATAAAAACACATCTCTATTTTGTGGACATCCTTTATACAACACATAATAAAATATGTCTCTTTCAAGACCATCAAGAGCGGAAGCATGGCAGTGGGGGAAGGCCCTGGACAATGTACTGACCAACAGCTGTAAGTTTCAGCAGTCATACAATGGTTAAATATCAGTATTTTGACATATTCTAATGAGACTGTTGCAGTTAATCATTGACTCTACTTTGGTAAACTTCAAATCAGATCACTTTTACTGTATTCCTCTTCCTCTCCRTAACAGATGGCCTGGCTACTTTCAGGGGCTTCCTGAGGTCAGAGTTCAGCGAGGAGAACATTGAGTTCTGGGTAGCCTGTGAGGACTACAAGAGGACCAGAGAAACAAGCAAAATGGCAGCCAAGGCTGAGAGGATTTATAAGGAGTTTATACAGACCGGAGCCCAGTGGGAGGTTTGTTATAATTCTCCTTTTTTCCAGGGTTGTGTTCATTAGGCACCAAACTGAAGAAAATAGACTGAAATAGGGAGGGACTATCTGGACTTGTCCAATAAGAAGCGCTCCTTTGAAGTTTTCTGTTGTGTGCCCTAATGAACACAACCCTGTTTCTGATATATTGACACAGGGATGAAATGACAATGGGCATGATGTCAATCCTCGAGCGCAATTCACCAAATTATATGAGGACTTTAGTTTTGAAACTCTGTCAATATTGGTCTGGTAAATATTAGTCACTGAACACGTGCCAGTCTCAAGTGTCACAAGGACATTGTGTTTGGGGAAGAATTGGCTTTTACTGGGTTGTTTTATGAATAGGATGTGTTTGGGCGAGGAATTTGTTTTTACTGGTCGTGTAATGAATAGGATGTGTTTGGGGAGAGAATTGGTTTTTACTGGGTCGTGTAATGAATAGGATGTGTTTGGGGAGAATTGGTTTTTACTGGGTCGTGTAATGAATAGGATGTGTTTGGGGAGAATTGGTTTTTACTGGTCGTGTAATGAATAGGATGTGTTTGGGGAGAATTGGTTTTTACTGGGTCGTGTAATGAATAGGATGTGTTTGGGGGAGAATTGGTTTTTACTGGTCGTGTAATGAATAGGATGTGTTTGGGGGAGAATTGGTTTTTACTGGGTCGTGTAATGAATAGGATGTGTTTGGGGAGAATTGTTTTTTACTGGGTCGTGTAATGAATAGGATGTGTTTGGGGGAGAATTGTTTTTACTGGGTCGTGTAATGAATAGGATGTGTTTGGGGGAGAATTGTTTTTTACTGGGTCGTGTAATGAATAGGATGTGTTTGGGGGAGAATTGTTTTTACTGGGTCGTGTATGAATAGGATGTGTTTGGGGAGAATTGGTTTTTTACTGGGTCGTGTAATGAATAGGATGTGTTTGGGGGAGAATTGGTTTTACTGGGTCGTGTAATGAATAGGATGTGTTTGGGGGAGAATTGGTTTTTACTGGGTCGTGTAATGAATAGGATGTGTTGGGGAGAATTGGTTTTTACTGGGTCGTGTAATGAATAGGATGTGTTTGGGGGAGAATTGTTTTTACTGGGTCGTGTAATGAATAGGATGTGTTTGGGGGAGAATTGGTTTTTACTGGGTCGTGTAATGAATAGGATGTGTTTGGGGGAGAATGGTTTTTACTGGGTCGTGTAATGAATAGGATGTGTTTGGGGGAGAATTGGTTTTTTACTGGTCGTGTAATGAATAGGGATTGTTTGGGGTGAGAATTGTTGTTTTTACTGGGTCGTGGTAATGAATAGGATGTGTTTGGGGGAGAATTGGTTTTTACTGGGTCGTGTAATGAATAGGATGTGTGTTTGCTGAGTAAAGAACCGAAACGAAAAGCTTCAAAGCATCTATTGATGTGCCAGACCAGGGAATTAGTATTTACACACATTACCTATAGTATTACACACCTGGCCCACTGCCTGAGGTTATACAAAGTACAGTGGTGCTAGACTGTACAAACATTACACAAATACTGTGTTTGTTTGAGAGATATTACCATAGTAATCAGTCAAGGATAGTCCAATGGTAAGATTAGGTAGTCTTACTGTAGAAGAGTTACGATATGATGATCGATACGATACATTACTTTATTATACATTTTCATGTAATATTCATTACAGTGCAATTTCTTATTCTAAAACAATTCATGCTATTTACTGCATCTAGAAAAGGTACATTATCTTTACTGTACTCTGTGGTCAACTTACCTACATTTTGTCKCGTCCTTATTGATCTAACATACCGAATACACGTCACATACACCCAAGCTCRGTAACATAGGATACACTGAAACCTTCTCATTATAAAAGGCACTATCCCTCAAGTCATTTGATTCTAATGCTCAGCTGACTCTCTGCCTCCAACAGGTGAACATTGACCACATCACCAAGGACGTAACAGTAAGGAACTTGGGCCGACTGACTCCTATGACCTTTGACCTAGCCCAGAGACAGGTCTTTGCCCTCATGGAGAAAGATTCATACAGGAGGTTCCTCAAATCCAACCAATACCAGGAGATTATAAAGTAGAAACTCAAACACTGATTGGCTAGAGTCGTGTCATCAGACTGATTGGTTGATTGATTGATTGATTGACTTGATTTATCAATCATGTCATCGGACTGATTGGAGGGTTCGTTGGGTGAATGACTGATTTATTGATTGGTCTGTTAGTCATTTTTTGGAATCTGATATTTAAATTACACACTAGCATCTATTTACCTGAACCATTATTCAACTGATACAGTGTCTAAAGGAAATAAATATTACACGCAAAACATAATTTTAGCACTGCAATGTATAAATGAATACTTCAGAAGTATGACGAAGAGTGCGTGTGTGTGTGTATGTGTGTGTGTGTGTGTGTGTGTGTGTGTGCGTGTGCGTGCGTGCGTGCGTGCGTGCGTGCGTGCGTGCGTGTGTGTGGTTTGAGGAAGGATGGGGAGACAATGCAGTGACAACACAAGTGAACCTCTATTCACATAACTAGCTATGCACACCGCCAACAGATGATGTAGTGAGGTCATCAGAGCTTTACCTGACATGCACCACACACCTCTCAAAATGTGTCTTCATTCATTCATTCAATTAATTCAATCTGCAATAAAAAACCATGTCAAGCTATGTAACCTTTTCCTATCTGTATAATTTATTTCACTGTTGGACATCAGTGTGGTTGCTTCCCTAGCAACCGTGGCTTCTCTTAAACCTCGTGTTCATAACTCTTATCGCCATGGCTTTGAAAACAGGCCTGGTGTCTCGAGAAGGGGCTTTCAAGCTGAAGCAAAACTGTTATACTTTGGTTGAATTTAGGTCAGCTAAAGAAAGAGGACTGAGAAAATTGCACCTTTTTCAGCTGCTCTTGCCTGTAATGATAAATAATACATGAGTACAGTCAGTACCCAGACTGAAGCATTGCAGAGGAACAACCTTTGTGTCAGATTAGGGATTTGAAGGTGTTGTACGAATGTTATGCTCTTGAGCACTTGCTCATGTTACATGAGAAGGTTTTTTMMGGGGGGGGGGGGGGGGGACTGACGCTGCTCTCTGTTTAGTGAGGTGTATTGATGTTTCTGGCTACTCTCTGTGCCTTGGTTCAAATATTTATTTCAGACGTCATCCCGACTCAAAATAGTCAAACCTAATTTCCATCAAGACGTGGACATTTTGTCACTACTTATTGTGTCAAACTCTAAGTGAAATTAAAAAGTGGAACTATTGTCGTCACACCATTCGGTGGAAAGAACCATCGAGACAATTTTCTGGTCAATTTGAAATGGTGCATTATGGGTGCACTGTGGGCAATTCCACGGTCACGGAGACTCCGATTTTTTACTTTCAATTGTATGCCAAACTAAAAACCATTGATTTGAAAGTTTAACAAATCATACAACTCTATGCACAATGACTACTTTGAACAATTGCCAAAGTCAAAAAGAAAAACGTACAGGGGAGAGTGTGGTAAATTGAGCAATGTTTTACATTCAGCATCAATCTGTCAAGGGAAATATAGTATTCTTTCTAACAAAGATATCTGCATATATTTCAGGATGTTGTGGATCCCTGGAAATAATCAGAATTTATGTAAACATTAAAGTTTTGAAAGCATAGCTTGTCAAAAAAAAGTGGTATCTTGGTACAATTCACCCCGGATCAAATCCAATTTTAAAGTTCCTCCAAAAGTTCTACAGCTGCACCATCGAGAGCATCTTGACTGGCTGCATCACCGCTGGGTACGGCAACTGCAAGGCACCCGACTGCAAGGTGCTACAGAGGGTAGTGAGTACGGCCCAGTACATCACTGGGGCCGAGCTCCCTGCCATCCAGAACCTCTATACCAGGCGGTGTCAGTAGCAACCACCTGAGGATCTGTCTTTTACAGCCATCTATAAGTAATCATTTAATACAGTTGAAATGTTTACAAATTAGATGTGCTGAAACGAAAGCAACTTCCAAAAATGAACACTCAGATTATAGTGATATTATGTCTGATCTCAAAAAACTATGTAAAGTATATATAGAGGTGTAATCTAGAGCCAAACCTGTTGATTGTTTTTCCTAAATATTTGGTCAAATGATTAATTGTATGTATGGTTTCCTAGAAACAACTTATTAACCCACTCTCCCCTACTGAAAAACGGTACAGATGCAAAGTTAGTATCTGCACAGTTTTTCCTGTAAATGTGTTTTTGTACAATTTTCTGTGGAAATTATTAATTAAAAGTAGTCATTGTGCATTAAGGTCTATGGTTTGTTAAACATTGAACATCAATGGTTTTTGTTTGTTATACATTTTAAAGTGAAAACTCTTGAGTCTCAGCGTAATCTGTTACCATGGAATTTCCCCCTATTTAATGAATCCGACATTTGTTATAATGTTGTTGAGGTTTGTCAGCATGTCTAATACAGAGATCTAGCGCCATCCTCTGGACACTGAGAGAACAGGCCGGTATCAACTGATAAGCATCAGTTGCTTTTGCAAAAAGATATGCGGCATGACTCATGACCCATAAAGGACAATAACATCAACAAATGCTGTCATAACTAGAGTAGGGCCTACTGTAACAATAAGGTTTGTGCCATGAAAATGCCACTCAAATGAAGGGATGGATTGTCATTCACATTCGACATTTCTTTTGCATCTCAAAGTATTTCTAATATAAAATAGTTTTCTCCCAGACTTGTCTCTTGTGATGGACATTTCTCTTTGTGGTTACTGAGATAGAGACTTTTGAGGAGATGGGAAACTCCATTGGTATTAYTTGCCCTGCGTCGTCAATGGGCCGCGCGGTGTATTCTGGGCGATACTGGGAGGAGTGAATGGGAGTCAATTGGGCACTAGCTCAAAAACACAACATTAGCATGAATTACTACAACATTACAAATATTTTCAGAGTTGTGAGATAATTAACATTGTGCAGACACAGATCCTCTCATAACATACTTTCAAGAGGTGAGGAGGAGGATTATTTAAGATACTCTTTGAAGAGGTAGTGTTTCCGATGTTTGCGGAAGATGGGCAACGACTCTGCTGTCCTAATTTCATGGGGAAGCTGGTTCCACCATTGGGGTGCCAGGACAGAGAAGAGCGTGGACTGGGCTGAGTGGAAGCTGCCCGCCCGTAGGGGTGGGAGGGCCAAGAGACCTGAGGTGGCAGGACAGAGAAGAGCTTGGACTGGGCTGAGCGGAAGCTGCCCCCCCCCCGTAGGGGTGGGAGGGCCAAGAGACCTGAGGTCGCAGAACAGAGAAGAGCTTGGACTGGGCTGAGTGGGAGCTGCCCCCCCCATAGGGGTGGGAGGGCCAAGAGACCTGAGGTGGCAGGACAGAGTGTCGAGTTGGGGCGTAGGGTTTGAGCATAACCTGCAGGTAGGCACCATGGTCTTGTAGTGGATGCAAGCTTCGACTGGAAGCCAGTGGAGTGTACGGAGGAGTGGGGTGACATGGGAGAACTTGGGAAGGTTGAAAACCCGGCGGGCTGCAGCGTTCTGGATAAATTGCAGGGGTTTGATGGCACAAGCAGGGAGCCCAGCCAACAGCGAGTTGCATTAGGCCAGATGGGAGAGGCGAAGTGCCTGGATTAGGACAGGCCGGGAGGGCAGGCCTTCCCCGGGAGAAAGACCAGTTCCATCTTGTCGAGGTTGAGCTTGAMGTGGTGGGCCAACATCCAAGCTGAGATATCTGCCAGGCTGCAGAGATGCATGTCGCCACCTGGGTGTCAGAAGGGGGAAAGGAGAAAAGCAGTTGAGTGTCATCCGCAATGCAATGATAGGAGAGACCATGTGAGGATATGACTTGGTGTATAGAGAGAAGAGGAGAGGGCCTAGAACCGATCCCTAGGGGACACAGTTAAATAAAGGTTAAGTAAGTAAGACACCTGTAGTGAGAGTACGTGGTGCAGACACAGATCCTATCCAGATCCAGATCCTGGCGGCCTGCCAGGTAGGATGCAATCCAAAAGTGTGCAGAGCCTGAGACTCCCAGACCTGAGAGGGTGGAGAGGAGGATCTGATGGTTCACGTTGTCGGAAGGCAGTGGATAGATCTAGGAGGATGAAAACAGAGGAGAGAGAGTCAGCTTTGGCAGTGTGGAGAGCCTCCGTGACACAGAGAAGAGCAGTCTCAGTTGTTTGACACGTCTTGAAGCCTGACTGGTTAGGCTCAAGAAGATTGTTCTGAGAGAGATAACGAGGAAGTTGATCAGAGACAGCACGCTCAAGTGTTTTGGAAAGGAAAGAAAGAAGTGATACAGGTCTATAGTTTTTSACGTCAGAGTCGAGTGTTGGTTTCTTGAGGAGGGGAGCGAGTAGTGGGAGAGAGAGAGTGAAGATTGCGATGGCGCTTGACCATCTGGGTAGGGGCTGAGTGGTTAGGGTTGGAGAAAAGGGAGACAGAAAAGGACACAAAGTAGTGATCAGCGACATGGAGGGGGGTTGCAGTGAGATTAGTAGGCGAGCAGCCTCTAGTAAAGATGAGGTCAAGCGTATTGCCTGCCTTGTGAGTTGGAGGGGACTGGGAAAGGGTGAGGTCAAGCGTATTGCCTGCCTTGTGAGTTGGAGGGGACTGGGAAAAGGTGAGGTKAAGCGTATTACCTGCCTGGTAAATTGGAGGGGACTGGGAAAGAGTGAGGTCAAAAGAGGCAAAGAGAGAGTTAGTGGCTAGTTGGAGGTGGTTTATTAGAATGTAAAAAAATCCTCCGTTATTAAAATAAAAATAATTGTTTTACTCCATGAAGTAATCCATCAGTGTACGCCGCCATCTTGTCTATTTAAAATCTTCTTTCATTGATTAAGGCAGGTAGGTGTCCACCCCAAAGTGCTGCATTCACGTTGAATGACACACCTGTRTCGATCAATGAGAAGATTTGAAATAGACAGGATGGTGATGAACACATTGTTGCATAAATAATTAGAATTATAACATTATATCATATCTACTCACGGTTAAATGGACGCACACATGACTCAACAACTTGACTAGGCCATCTACCCATCTACCCATGACCCGTAAACCCTTTTTCCCTCTCTTTTTTGGAAACTCACCAGATGCACAAATGCAGGGCATCAGGGGGGTGATTGGCCAACATAAGGCTTGTCAGCCATTGCCTTAAAGGCGCAGGGCCTTTTTTACGGCACATATTTCACCAGCACCAGAGATGGAAGTGGAGACAAGACATCTCACTTGCTCCTTTTTTCTGGTTCATATACAGTCAATGAATTAAGCAGACCAGACCCAGCTGCTAATGCATCGGGGCCTATGGGAGAGCCGGAACTGTGACCATTTTTCAATGGAAAATGGCCTGCATTATTTATCCACCATGTTTGACCAGCACCACGGACAGCACTACACCAATCACACATCTGTCCTCCACGTACACTACACACAGTATGATCTTTGCCCTGTTGGTATTGTGTAGCAAATCCATTCTGGAGACAATTGCCTGGTTCTTGTGAATAAACTCTCATGCATCAAATTGATTCTGTGATTAGTTGTTCCCAAATAGTAGGCTAACATCTGCATAGGCTTACTTAGTTCATCTGGAGAACAATGGAGAATACAGTAGGCACATTTGAAATAAACAGCACCTGCACTGTTTCCAGATTATGCCACTAGATGTCATACAACCCTTATTARAGGTTTTATGTGAATTGGAGAGAGTTAAATGCTACTTATGCAAGTCCATGAGGATGATGCTATGCTCTATTCCAATGAAAATAGTGGAATCCCCCGATTTAAAAAAAATACAACAGCTGGTCTTCAAGCGGATTTGGATGCTGTCATTCGTCATTTGGCACGCGCGTAAACATCAGTTTTTATTAATGGATAAGGCATAAAAAAGAATTGACAACCTTGCCTTGAGAATTGCGCGTCATCTGAAACGCCACTAGACTGGCAGATATTCTAGCTCGGATGGTATCAAATTGGACCGCTAGACGCATATGGCGTTAACAGAATTCATTAGCCAATCAATCTGTCGCGCACAGTGGTTCAACCGGAATGACCGCTGGGTTCTAGGCGACTAACCAATCAAAGACCTCCATGAGTGTTGAGCGAGATGCGCGTATTTACAGTCTTCTAATACCGTTGGCATAAAACTAGTGTTGGACAAGTCGTGTATGTATCAGAAGGGCGATGCCAGGGATAACCAGGTATAATTTAGTGGATGATGCACAGGATTTGAGGATCCCCATGCACAACGAGGCGGCATTTCAGCATGGGGTCTGCTTCGAGGCAAAGGTAATATTACATAGGCTAGGAACTACAGTAGCGGCTCATCGATAAGGGTCTATAGTGTACGGATGCGCGCTGACTATATAATGAATTGATATCCAAAATTATATTTTTACAAGATGTTACGACAATGTAATGATGATAGCTAGATTGAAATGTTTATTTAATTTGAATTGTGCCCTAATATTACACTCAACAGTGTTGATTAAATTCTGTGTGTGCTTGTTGAAATGTATTCATGAATGTATTGTCCTYTACCAATTTATCAAATCCATATAGACCTCCAGTAGCCTACCCTTACAATTGATTCAGAATGTACCGTGAAGTCCATTTGACAAGAAGCAGATGAGAACAGAGTAAGAGTTCAAGACTACTTGAGTTACTAATGACAAATCTCATAACTGTGTAAATATTATAGTACATTGGCAGTCTGGAAGTGGGTCGTCCGAACAGCCGAATGGAGATAGTGGCTGCAATGAGAAGGATACGGGTAAGATACTTCAACGATCACTTTATCAATTAACTAGTTACCTGTGAGGCATAATATTACATGTTTTCCTCTCCCTTCCAGTAATGATAGTTTCGCCATATTAGGAATATTTCAATGCCTTAAAGATAAAAAAATAAACTTGTACTGTGTGTGTGTGTGTGTGTGTGTGTGTGTGTGTGTGTGTGTGTGTGTGTGTGTGTGTGTGTGTGTGTGTGTGTGTGTGTGTGTGTGTGTGTGTGTGTGTGTGTGTGTGTGTGTGTGTGTGTGTGTGTGTGTGTGTGTATGGCATGCATGTCCAATATATTTTTAAGAGATTCATATTCTACTCTCTCACGTTGGTATGGTATCTACATATCGAATATTGCAAATCAATCATAGTATTCTAAGGTTATAAGACTATAATCTCAGTCTAAACCAACCATCTCTTCTAATCCTATCTAACCAATCCTAACCATCTCTCTATAAGGAGATATCTTTCTTAATCTTAAAACCAATATCCTTAACCATGGCTTTAAGAGACGTCGTCTCCGCTGGAGAGATGAGAAAGAGATGGCGATGGTGTCTGGCATTAATGTATACTGCAGTGGGCCAGAGTATTACAGTGTTACGGAGACGATATAACTGCTGCAGAGGCAGCTGGGAGAGCCAAATGCTACATTTAATCAAGCCATGCCGCCGGGTCTGTGTGACACAGAGGTCAGTGTCTGTTTCACACAGAGGCTGGCCACTTCCTCGATGACGTCCAGAGAGAGACAACTCTTATAAGGAGGAAAGTGATGGGGAATATTTTTAGTGATCATACAGATGTGGGATTTAAATTTGATCACTTTTTTGTTGCTGAGAATTTTCCTGAACAGCAGGAAATGCAAACTTGTAGTGTATTTGAGGTAAAAATGCTTCTAGAGTTTGTAATTTACAATTTTACATTTCAGACTTGACTTGCCTTTACGAAAAATGTATCAACCCTTACAAAATGTCCATTAATTATAATCCACATAATTATTCACATTTCCTGTTGCAGCAGGATTATTTTCCTGCTGTAGGAAACTGGCTCAAATTAAGATCCTACATTTTAGTGGGCGATTATAATATGGTTGTTAGTACCTCAATGGACGGTAAAGGAAATCAAACTACAAACTATCACCCTCATGGATTTAAGGAAATTACGAATATTATTGATATATTGGAACTAGTGGATATCTGGAGGTTTAATATCCTGATCTAGTGAGATATACATGGAGGATGATTAAATATCCTGACCTAGTGACATATACATGGAGGAGGTTTTATATCCTGATCTAGTGAGATATACATGGAGGAGGTTTAATATCCTGACCTAGTGAGATATACATGGAGGAGGTTTAATATCCTGACCTAGTGAGATATACATGGTGGAGGTTTAATACCCTGACCTAGTGAGATATACATGGCGGAGGCTCAATCAAGCTAGTCGTCTTGACTACTTTCTTATGTCATTCTCGCTGGCACCAAAAGTTTTAAAAAGTGTTGATAGGGGACAGAATGTGGTCGGACCATCAAATAATTGGTACGCTTGCAGAATTTCCGCGAGGATATTGTACATTTAATCAAAGCCTACTGGATGACAAATTGTTTTAACCAAGACAGAATCATGTTTAACTGACTTTTTCCTACATTACATAGGTACAGCAGATCCCCTTAACGTATGGGACACTTTTAAATGTGCCTTCAGAGGCCATGCTATTCAGTCCTCACCTTTATTAAAACCAAAACAATGTAGATCAAAAGAGTTCATCCTAAAAAAGGAAATAGAGGAACTAACAGTAGAGATAGATACCAATAAAAACTGTAACAGGCACAGAATAAATTAGAGGAAAAACTCAAATAAACGGACAAACTTATTCAAGAAAGATCAAGTGTAATATATTATAAATATAAAGCAAACTAGATGGAATATAGTGAAAAATGCACCAAATTTGGTTTTTAATTTACAACATGGAAATGCAACCCAAAAATTATTTACAGAAACTTGTTACAAATGACGGAGTCATCCATGATTCACCAAACTATATTTTGAAAGAGGAAGCAAAGTGCATTAAGTATCTGTTTTCATTTCAGTCTACTCCATTTCCACTAACTGAAGTTAATTGTAAGGATTTTTTTCTACCAATAGTGTAAAATTAACAGCTATACAGAAAGACACATGTGAAGGCCAAATTACAGAGGAGTAACTTCTAGATGCAATTCAAGTATTCAAGTCTGGGAAAACTCCAGGGCTGGATAGCATACCAGTTGAGGTACAGTACCAGTCAAAGTCTGGACACACCTACTCATTACAGGATTTTTGTTTTTGATTATTTTCACTATTATCTACATTGTACAATAATATTGAATACATCAAAAATGAAATAACACATATGGAATCATGTAGCAAACAAAAAAGTGTTAAACAAATCAAGGTAGCCAGCCTTTGCCTTGATGACCGCTTTGCATACTCCTAGCATTCTCTCAACCAGCTTTGTGAAGTAGTCACCTGGAATGCATTTCACTTAACAGGTGTGCTTTGTTAAAAGTTAATTTGTGGAATTTCTTTCCTTCTTAATACATTTGAGCCAATCAGTTGTGTTGTTACAAGGTAGGGGTGGTATACAGAAAATAGCCCTATTTGGTAAAAGACCAAGTCCATATTATGGCAAGAACAGCTCAAATAAGCAAAGGCAAACGACAGTCCATCATTACTTTAAGACATGAAGGTCAGTCATTACGGAACATTTCAAGAACTTTGAAAGTTTCTTCAAGTGGCGTCGCAAAAACCATCAAGCGCTATGATGAAACTGGCTCTCATGAGGACTGCCACAGGAAAGGAAGACCTAGAGTTAGTTAGTTCATCAGAGTTAACTGCACCTCAGATTGCAGCCCAAATAAATGCTTCACGGAGTTCAAGTAACGGACACATCTCAACATCAACTGTTCAGAGGAGACTGCACGAAACAGGCCTTCATGGTCGAATTGCTGCAAAGAAAACTACTAAAGGACACCAATAATAATAAGAGACTTTCTTGTGGCAAGAAACACCATCAATGAACATTAGACCGGTGGAAATCTGTCCTTTGGTTTGATGAGTGAAGATTTTKGATTTTTGGTTCCAACCGCCGTGTCTTTGTGAGACACTGGGTAGGTGAACGGATGATCTCTTCATGTGTGGTTCCCATCGTATAGKATGGAGTTTGGAGGTGTGATGGTGTGGGGGTGATTTGCTGGTGACACTGTCAGTAATTTATTTAGAATTCAGCACTTTTTTTGCACTTTTTTTGCTGTTTGCTATCACAGACTGGAACATGTTCCGGGATTCTTCCGATGACATTGAGGAATACACCACATCAGTCACTGGCTTTACCAATAAGTGCATTGAGGACGTCGTCCCCAACGTGACTGTACGTACATACCCCAACCAGAAGCCATGGATTACAGGCAATATTCGCACTGAGCTTTCAAGGTGCGGGACTCTAACCCGGAAGCTTACAAGAAATCCCGCTATGCCCTGCGACTAACCATCAAACGGGCACAGCGTCAATACAGGGCTAAGATTGAATCATACTACACCGGCTCCGACGTTCGTCGGATGTSGCAGGGCTTGCAAACTATTACAGACWACAAAGGGAAGGACAGCCACGAGCTGCCCAGTGACACGAGCGTACCAGACGAGCTAAATCACTTCTATGCTCGCTTCGAGGCAAGCAACACTGAGGCATGCATGAGAGCATCAGCTGTTCCGGATGACTGTGTGATCACGCTCTCTGTAGCCAACGTGAGTAAGACCTTTAAACAGGTCAACATACACGAGGCTGCGTTGCCAGACGGATTACCAGAACGTGTGCTCCGGGCATGTGCTGACCAACTGGCAGGTGTCTTCACTGACATTTTCAACATGTCCCTGATTGAGTCTGTAATACCAACATGTTTCAAGCAGACCACTATAGTCCCTGTGCCCAAGAACACAAAGGTAACCTGCCTAAATGACTACAGACCCGTAGCACTCACGTCCGTAGCCATGAAGTGCTTTGAAAGGCTGGTAATGGCTCACATCAACACCATTATACCAGAAACCCTAGACTCACTCCAATTTCCATACCGCCCAAATAGAATGTTATATATATTGGGACAACAACCATCCCAGTTTTGCAGATTTTTCTATGAAGAGACAGAATCATTATATCACTTGTTTTGGTAGTGCCCATATGTAGCTTGTTTTTGATCGCAGGTTCAGGAATGGCAGAAAAAATGCAACATTTACTTTGTGCTAACTCTGCAAATAGCACTGCTGGGTGATTTGATAAGTCATAGTCAATCGATCAATAATATAATACTTTTAGCAAAGGTGTATATCTTTCATTTACAATCTGTAGAAACTACGAGAATAGAAAGGTTTAGAACTTTAGTGAAACATCACAGCACAGTGGAAAAATGCATGACAGCAAGAAATCAAAACTGGATGGTCTTCAGAGACAGATGGGAGGGGTTGAAGGTAGCTGAAGGCTAAGACCAAAAACAAAGATAACTAATGTAAAATGTACCGTCCGTGAAATGTATATAGTATGTATAAGCTGGAAGTGGAAGCCTAAGTGTTGTTGTCCATTAGTTTACTCCAAGTAGGCGAGGGGTGGTAGGGTTAGGGGAAAGTAATAAAGAAGGAAAATACATTTTAAAATATATATTTAGAATAATATATACAGGGGATTGAAAACGATGCAGACAATTACATTGATAGAAGCCACAATCTAGATCCTACATCCACAATAGAATAATGTAAGTGTTCATCAAAGTCATCCTTCGTGGACTAGGTTCTCTTGTTGGCGTACATTGAGACAACTACTTAGGAGAAAAAGTCAAGTTGAGTATCCTGTAGGAAAATAATAAAATTAGGCCCAGTAAATGTTGATTGAGGTCATCCGAGAGACAACTTGTGAAGAAAGTGAAGTGGAACATATCCTTTGTAAACGTAGTGGCACYGGGCCCAGCAAGTGTTTACTGAAGTCGTCCTTATTGGATCAGAGGAAAGTCAGTGTCCTCTGGGACCATAATGGAATTGGGCTCAACGAGCGTTTACTGTTTATCAACGTCGTCCTTCTTGGGCCAAGTTCCCTTGTTGGTGTACAGTAGAGTACATGGCCTACTCTACTTCATGGCGGAAAAGTTAGCCTGGTACCAGATCTCTTTGTGCTGCCGACTCCTACGTTCATTTTTGTCAAGACAGCGTATACATATCTGAAACCGGGCTAGTAAAGACTGCATCAGCTCAGACAAAACACCACATCCATTCTTCAGGCATTGCTGCCTTCCAAATCCCATACAACAGCATAAAGAGAGAGGGGAATACCCCAGTCTGCTTTATTCTCTCTTTCTAGGCTTCGGGAGGCAGAGCTTTGTTGATGCACATGAAAATAATGAGAACCGTCCTCTCTATGTTCCCCCTCATTTCCCACTGTCAGGTGTTTAGGCCCAGTTTCTATAGGGCTGTGTGGGGGTGGATGGTGGTGTGTAGCCCCAGTTTCTATAGGGCTGTGTGGGGGTGGATGGTGGTGTGTAGCCCCCAGTTTCTATAAAGGCTGTGTGGCGGTGGATGGTGGTGTGTAAGCCCCCAGTTTCCTAATAGGGCTGTGTGTGGCGGTGGATGGTGGTGTGCAAGCCCCAGTCTAATAAGGCTGTGTGGGGGTGGGATGGTGGTGTGTAGCCCCAGTTTCTATAAGGCTGTGTGGCGTGGATGGTGGTGTGCAAGCCAGTTTTCTATAAGGCTGTGTGGGGGTGGATGGTGGTGTGTAGCCCCAGTTTCTTATAAGGCTGTGTGGGGAGTGGGATGGTGGGTGTGTAGCCCCAGTTTCTATAAGGCTGTGTGGGGGTGGATGGTGGTGTGCAAGCCCAGTTTCTATAAGGCTGTGTGGGGGTGGATGGTGTGTGTAGCCCAGTTTCTATAAAGGCTGTGTGGGGGTGGATGGTGGTGTGTAGCCAACCAGTGCAAATTTCTAAGTTATTAAAAAGGTATTAGGTGAAACAATAGATAAGTAAAGATAGCACTGTGACAGTAATCCTGATGCAATCCTATGTGTATATACACCATATGAATTTACACAAGATATACTAAGAATGATATGTACAGCAGTAAGATATAGTAAGAATGATATGTATAGCAGTAGAATAATACTAAAGAATGATATGTACAGGCAGTAGATATACTAAGAATGATATGTACAGCAGTAGATATAGTAAGAATGATAATGTACAGCAGTAGATAATAGTAAGAATGATATGTACAGCAGTAGATATACTAAAACAATGATATGTACACAGTAGATATAGTAAGAATGCATATGTACAGCAGTAGAAATATACTAGAATGATATGTACAGCCAGTGATATACTAAGAATGATATGTACAGCAGTAAAATATAAGTAAGGAATGATATGTACAGCAGTAAGATATAGTAAGAATGATATGTACAGCAGTAGATATACTAAGAATTATATGTACAGCAGTAGATATACTAAGAATGATATGTACAGCAGTAGAATATAGTAAGAATGATATGTACAGCAGTAGATATACTAAGAATGATATGTACAGCAGTAGATATGTTAGTGAGCTATGTCAATATATAAATTGACTAATTGAATAACTATGGGGTGGAATGGTGGTGGTGTAGGCCCCAGTTTCTAATAAGGCTGTGTGGGGTGGATGGTGGTGTGTAGGCCCCAGTTTCTATAGGGGCTGTGTGGGGGTGGATGGTGGTGTGTAGGGCCCAGTTTCTTCTTCTATAGGGGGTGGTGGTGGGCGATAGGCAAGTTGGTGGTGTGTAGCCCCAGTTTCCTATAAGGCTGTGTGGGGGGTGGACTGGTGGTGTGGAAGCCCAGTTTCTATAGGGCTGTGTGGGCGTGGATGGTGGTGTGGTAGCCCCAGTTTTCTATAGGGCTGTGTGGGGGTGGATGGTGGTGTGTACCGCCAGTTTCTATAGGGCTGTGTGGGGGTGGAATGGTGGTGTGTAGCCCCAGTTTCTATAGAGCTGTGTGGGGGTGGATGGTGGTGTGTAGCCCATGTTTCTATAGGCTGTGTGGGGGTGGATGGTGGTGTGTAGCCCCAGTTCTATAGGGCTGTGTGGGGGTGGATGGTGGGTGTGTAGCCCCAGTTTCTATAGGGCTGTGTAGGGGTGGTGTGTGGTGGTGTAGGCCCCAGTTTCTATTAGGGCTGTGTGGGGGTGGATGGTGGGTGTGTTAGCCCCAGTTTCTATAGGCTGTGTGGGGGTGATGGTGGTGTACCCCAGTTCTATAGAGCTGTGTGGGGGTGGATGGTGGTGTGAAGCCCCAGTTTCTATATGGGCTGTGTGGGCGTGGATGGGGTGTGTAGCCCCAGTTTCTATAGGCGCTGTGTGGGGTGGATGGTGGTGTGTAGCCCCAGTTTCTATAGGGCTGTGTGGGGGTGGATGTGGTGTGTAGGCCCCAGTTTCTATAGGGCTGGTGTGGGGGTGGATGGTGGTGTGAAGCCCAGTTTCTATAGGCTTGTGTGGGGGTGGATGGTGGTGTGTAGCCCCAGTTTCTATAAGGGCTGTGGGGGGTGGATGGTGGTGTGTAGCCCAGTTTCTATATAGGGCTTGTGTGGGGGTGGATGGTGGTGTGTAGCCCCAGTTTCTATAGGGCTGTGTGGGGGGTGGATGGTGGTGTGTAGCCCCAGTTTCTTATAGGGCTGTGTGGGGGTGGATGGTGGTGTGTAGCCCAGTTTCTATAGGCCTGTGTGGGGTGGATGGTGGTGTGTAGCCACCAGTGCAATTTCTAAGTTATTAAAAGGTATTAGGTGAACAATAGATAAGTAAAGATAGCACTGTGACAGTAATCCTGATGCAATCTATGTGTATATACACCAGATGAATTTACACAAGATATACTAAGAATGATATATACAGCAGTAGATATAGTAAGAATGATATGTAAGCAGTAGATATACTAAGAATGATATGGTACAGCAGTAGATATACTAAGAATGATATGTACAGCAGTAGATATAGTAAGAGATATGTAACAGCGTAGATAGTAGATAGTTACAGCAGTAGATATAGTAAAGAATGATATGTACAGCAGTAGATATACTAAGAATGATATGTACAGCAGTAGAATATACTAAGAATGATATGTACAGGCAGTAGAATATACTAAGAATGATATGTAAGCAGTAGAATATACTAAGATGATATGTACATAGATATACTAAGAATGATATGTACAGCAGTAGAGATATCTAGAATGATATGTACAGCAGTAGATATACAAAGAATGAATATGTACAGCAGTAGATATAGTAAGAATGATATGTACGATTTACATTTACATTTAATGTCATTTAGCAGACGCTCTTATCCAGAGCGACTTACAAATAGATATAGTAAGAATGATATGTACAGCAGTAGATATGTTAGTGAGCTATGTCAATATATAAATTGACTAATTGAATAAAATATGTGGGTGTGTATAAACCAGTGTAACTAAAATACAATGTACAGTAGTAGAAATTATAGAATGAGCAGAATACAGTATTTATATACACAGTGGTGAAAAACGGGAAGTGTCCAGTGGTTTTAATTTCTCTCTATAATATGAGAGCACCTTTGGGCTGTGTGTGTGGTGTGTGTTTTGTGTGTGGTGTGTGTGTGTGTGTGTGTGTGTGTGTGTGGTGTGTGTGTGTGTGTGTGTTGTGGTGGTGTGTTGTGGGTTGTGTGTGGTGTGTGTGTGTGTGTGGTGTGTGTACTATACTATTACTGTGTGTTGTGTGTGTGTGGTGTGTGGGTGTGTGTGTGTGATTGTCGGTTGGTTGTGTGCTGGTGTGTGTGTGTGTGGGTCGTTGGTGTCGTGTGCGTGGTGTTTGTGGATAGCTTGTTTTGGTGTGTTCTTTTGTGTGAGTGAGTGTGAGTGGTGCATTCGCGCTGGTCTAGAGCGGTTATGTGATGGCTGTTTTCAAAAACAGTCTGATGGTCCGATTAGAAGCTTGTTGTTTAGTCTGAGCTTTCTTTTGTCTCTGTTATACAGCTGTTGAGTTCTAAAGGCTAACTAACCTTCATGTCTCACTGCACTACTCAGGTCAAGCTACTACTTAGTTCAGTTAGCACTAAACGACATACCGTTAATCAGAAAATAATGTCAGGTAATGTCAAGGAAATAATCATGTGTACATTCACTGTAATCAGCTGAATCACAGAATCAAAACAATTCATGTGTATTCACTGAACAAAGCTGAAATCAGAATCAAAACAATCAGAATTCAGCTGAATCAGAGAATCAGTGAAATAATCATGTGTATTCACTGAGATCAGCTGAATCAGAATCAAAACAATCCAGTAATCAGCTGAATCAGAACTCAAAAGATAATCATGTGTATAGTTCAACTGAATCAGTCTGAATCAGAATCAAAAACGAATCAAGAATTCAGCTGGAATCAGAATCAAAAAAGAATCATTGGTATTCACTGATATCAGGCTGAATCGAAATCAAAACAATCAGTGTATTCACTTGCAATCAGCTGAATCAGAATCACAAAACAAATCAAGAATCAACAATTATAGTCTCTGAACTTGCTAAATCAGTCCTCTGTTTTAGTTAGTTTGTAATGTTCAATTAACTTCAGTCCCCCCCAAAATTAACTAAATAATCAGCCTAAAAGAAAAAATGAAATGAGGAGTTTTACCAAGTTCAGCTGTTAGTCTGTGTAATAATCAAAATTTACTGACACAAATATATAACGTAACTTGCAATAAATTCAAAGATTTTACTGAGTTACACTTCATAGAAGGAAATCAGTCAATTGCAATAAATTCATTAGGCCCTAATCTATGGTATTCACATGACTGGGCAGGGGCGCAGCTATGGGGATCCTGGAGGGATCACGGAGAACAAGAGCACCTCCTCCCAGCTTGCCCACTGCAACTGAGGCTAGGTAACACGGTCACCACTGTATAATCCATGATAATCGAACATTTCAATAAGCATTTCTCAACGACTGGCCATGCCATTCCTCCTGGCTACTCCAACCCCACCCAACAGCTCTGCCTCCCCGCAGCTACTCGCCCAAGCCTCCCCAGCTTCTCCTTCACCCAATCCAGACAGCAGATGTTCTGAAGAGCTGCAAAACCTGGACCCGTACAAATCAGCTGGGCTAGACATCTGGACCCTCTCTTTCTAAAACTATTCGCCGCCATTGGTTGCAACCCCTATTACCAGCCTGTTCAACCTCTCTTTCGCATCGTCCGAGATCCCTAAAGATTGGAAGCTGCCATGGTCATCCCCCTCTTCAAAAGGGGTGACACCCCTAGACCCAAACTGTTACAGACCTATATCCATCCTGCCCTGCCTATCTAAAGTCTTCGAAAGCCAAGTTAATAAAACAGATCACTGACCATTTCGAATCCCACCGTACCTTTCTCCGTGTGCAATCCGGCTTCCGAGCCGGTCACGGGTGCACCTCAGCCATGCTCAAGTACTAAACGATATATCATCAACCGCCATCGATAAAGACAGTACTGTTGCAGCCGTCTTCATGGACCTGGCAAGGCTTTCGACTCTGTCAATCACTGTATTCTTATCGGCAGACTCAATAGCCTTGGTTTTTCTAATGACTGTTGCCTGGTTCACCAACTACTTTGCAGACAGAGTTCAGTGGTGTCAAATCGGAGGGCATGTTGTCCGGACCTCTGGCAGTCTCTATGGGGGTACCACAGGGTTCAATTCTCGGGCCGACTCTTTTCTCTGTATATATCAAATGATGTCGCTCTTACTGCGAGCGATTCCCTGATCCACCTCTACGCAGACGACACCATTCTGTATACTTCTGGACCTTCCTTGGACACTGTGCTACATACCTCCAAACGAGCTTCAATGCCATAAACACTCCTTCCGAGGCCTCCAACTGCTCTTAAACGCTAGTAAAACCAATGCCATGCTTTTTCAACCGTTTCGCTACCCGCACACCGCCCGCCCGACTAGCATCACCACCCTGGACGGTCCCGACCTAGAATATGTGGACAACTAATATATACCTAGGTGTCTGGCTAGACTGTAAACTCTCCTTCCAGACTCATATTAAACATATCCAATCCAAAATCAAATCTAGAATCGGCTTTCTATTTTGCAACAAAGCCTCCTTCACTCACGCCACCAAACTTACCCTAGTAAAACTGACTATCCTACCGATCCTCGACTTCAGCGATGTCATCTACAAATAGCTTCCAACACTCTACTCAGCAAACTGGATGCAGTCTATCACCAGTGCCATCCGTTTTGTTACCAAATCACCTTATAACCACCCACCACTGCGACCTGTATGCTCTAGTCGGCTGGCCCTCGCTACATATTCGTCGCCAGACCCACTGGCTCCAGGTCAACTATAAGTCTATGCTAGGTTAAGCTCCACCTTAACTCAGTTCACTGGTCACGATAACAACACCCACCCGTAGCACACGTTCCAGCAGGTATATCTCACTGATCCTCCCAAAGCCAACACCATCATTTGGCCGCCTTTCCTTCCAGTTCTCTGCTGCCAGTGACTGGAACGAATTGCAAAAATCGCTGAAGTTGGAGACTTTTATTTCCCTCACCAACTTTAAACATCAACTATCTGAGCAGCTAAACCGATCGCTGCAGCTGTACATAGTCCATCTGTAAATAGCCCACCCAATCTACCTACCTCAATCCCCATAACTGTTTTAATTTTATTTACTTTTTCTGCTCTTTTGGCACACCAGTATCTCTACTTGCACATCATCATCTGCTCATTTATCACTCCAGTGTTACTCTGCTAAATTCTAATTATTCGCTCCTATGGCCCATTTATTGCCTACCTCCTCATGCCTTTTGCACACACTGTATATAGACTTTCTTTTTTCTACTGTGTCATTGACTTGTTTACTGTGTTATTGGCTTGTTTATTGTTTACTCCATGTGTAACTCTGTGTTGTTGTCTGTGTCACACTGCTTTGCTTTATCTTGGCCAGGTCGCAGTTGCAAATGAGAACTTGTTCTCAACTAGCCTACCTGGTTAAATAAAGGTGAAAATAGGCCCACCCACTTGGGAGCCAGGCTCACCCATTTGGGAGGCCAGGCCCAGCCAAACAGTATGTGTTTTTCCCCACAAAAGGGATTTATTACAGACAGAAATACTCCTCAGCAATATTCCTGCAGTCAGCATGTTGTTGTTGTTTGACAAATCTGCACATTTTAGAGTGGGCTTTTATTGTCCCCAGCACAAGGTGCACCTGTGTAATGCTGTTTAATCACCTGTGTAAAYCTGTTTAATCAGRTTCTTGATATGCCACACCTGTCAGGTGGATGGATTATCTTGTCAAAGGAGAAATGCTCACTAACAGTGATGCAAAAATATTTGTGCACAACATTTGAGAGAAATAAGCTTTTGTGCGAATGGAACATTTCGGGGATCTTTTATTTCAGCTCATGAAACATGGGACCAACACTTACATGTTGCGTTTATATGTATATATATTTTTTGTTGTACTTTTTCATCATATCCAATTGGTAGTTACAGTCTTGTCCCATCGCTGCAACTCCCGTACGGACTCGGGAGAGGCGAAGGTCGAGAGCTATGCGTCCTCCAAAACACGACCTCGCCAAACCACACTGCTTCTTGAGACACTGCTCACTTAACCCGGGAGCCAGCCGCACCAATGTGTCAGAGGAAACACCGTACAGCTGGCGACCGTAGTCAGCGTGCATGCAACCGGCCCGCCGCAAGCATTTCGCTACACCCGCTGTAACATCTGCTAAATATGTGTATGTGACCAATAAAATTTGATTTAGAGTGCATCTCGGCCGGCCAAAACCTCCCCTAACGACGCTGGGCCAATTGTGCACCGCCTCATGCGTCTCCCGGTCGGCTCTGTCACAGCCTGGGATCGAACCAGGGTCTATAGTGAAACCTCTAGCACTGCGATGCAGTGCCTTAGACCGCTGCTCCACTCGGGAAATACATTTATGTTTTTGTTCAGTATAAAATTGTCCAGAGAGAAAACCCCAAAATATATAAGTAGCCTTTAGAAATAGCCTTCCACAGTTTGGGTCCTGGTAATCAATAGTCAGGGTTACATGTAATCTGATTACTAAAAACTATAACAGTAATCAATTACGTTAACAGCTAAATATTGTATTCAAATTACAGATACTTTTGAAAAACTCGATGATTACTTCTTGGATTACTTTTCAATTCAGAAACGATGTTTGCAGAAAAAGACATGATGACATCTTTCTGTTTTCTCAATGACATTCAATTCAGCGTTGAAATATGACGCACGTTTAAGTTTGTTCCTCCTGAGCGAGTCTGACCACAAGTCAGAGACCACTATGATGACACACCAAATGCGTTTGATGGATCCTTTGTCTTCTATTGCCTCTTAATGGAAAGTAATCAGATTACGTTACTGAGTTTGGGTACTCCGGAAGTTACGTTACGGATTACAATTTTGGATAGGTACCTAGGTAAACGTAATGGATTGTCAGTAGTCCACYCAAAGGAAACTTCTCTTGATGATCAATACAATATCGTTGAGAAGTCTCTCCCTTCCTCTCTCTCTTGCGCTCTACCTTCTGTCTCAACCTCAAGCATTTCACTGTAAGGTCTACTACACCTGTTGTATTCGGCGCACATGACAAATAAACTTTGATTTGAATGCTTGGCTAAGAAAAGCCAACTGACATTTCCTCCTGAGGTACTGATCTGTTGCACCCTCTGCAATCACTGTGATTATTATTTGACCCTGCTGGTCATCTATGAACGTTTGAACATCTTGAAGAACGATCTGGCCTTAACGGCCATGTACTCTTATAATCTCCACCCGGCACCGCCAGAAGAGGACTGGCCACCCCTCAGAGCTCAAGCCATTACCACAAGCCCGTCCTCCCCAATTAAGATGCCACCAACCTCCAGTGGTTTCTGTATAAGCACTTTGTGACACCTGCTCATGTAAAAAGGGCTTTGTAAATACATTTGATTGATTTGTGTCTTTCACTTGATAGTGTGAAAAAAATTGTTTTTTAAACTACACTGCTCAAAAAAATAAAGGGAACACCTTAAACAACACAATGTAACTCCAAGTCAATCACACTTCTGTGAAATCAAACTGTCCACTTAGGAAGCAACACTGATTGACAAAAATTTCACATGCTGTTGTGCAAATGGAATAGACAAAAGGTGGAAATTATAGGCAATTAGCAAGACACCCCCAAAAAAGGAGTGATTCTGCAGGTGGTGACCACAGACCACTTCTCAGTTCCTATGCTTCCTGGCTGATGTTTTGGTCACTTTTGAATGCTGGCGGTGCTCTCACTTCAGTGGTAGCATGAGACGGAGTCTACAACCCACACAAGTGGCTCAGGTAGTGCAGTTCATCCAGGATGGCACATCAATGCGAGCTGTGGCAAAAAGGTTTGCTGTGTCTGTCAGCGTAGTGCCAGAGCATGGAGCGCTACCAGGAGACAGGCCAGTACATCAGGAGACGTGGAGGAGGCCGTAGGAGGGCAACAACCCAGCAGCAGGACCGCTACCTCCGCCTTTGTGCAAGGAGCGTGCACTGCCAGAGCCCTGCACAAAATGACCTCCAGCAGGCCACAAATGTGCATGTGTCAGCATATGGTCTCACAAGGGTCTGAGGATCTCATCTCGTACCTAATGGCAGTCAGGCTACCTCTGGCGAGCACATGGAGGGCTGTGCGGCCCCACAAAGAAAATGCCACCCCACACCATGACTGACCCATCACCAAACCGGTCATGCTGGAGGATGTTGCAGGCAGAAGAACGTTCTCCACGGCGTCTCCAGACTCTGTCACGTCTGTCACATGTGCTCATGTGCTCAGTGTGAACCTGCTTTCATCTGTGAAGAGCACAGGGCGCCAGTGGCGAATTTGCCAATATTGGTGTTCTCTGGCAAAATGCCAAACGTCCTGCACGGTGTTGGGCTGTAAGCACAACCCCCACCTGTGGACGTCGGGCCCTCATACCACCCTCATGGAGTCTGTTTATGACCGTTTGAGCAGACACATGCACATTTGTGGCCTGCTGGAGGTCATTTTGCAGGGCTCTGGCAGTGCACCTCCTTGCACAAAGGCGGAGGTAGCGGTCCTGCTGCTGGGTTGTTGCCCTCCTACGGCCTCCTCCACGTCTCCTGATGTACTGGCCTGTCTCCTGGTAGCGCCTCCATGCTCTGGACACTACGCTGACAGAACACGCAAACCTTTTTGCCACAGCTCGCATTGATGTGCCATCCTGGATGAACTGCACTACCTGAGCCACTTGTGTGGGTTGTAACTCCGTCTCATGCTACCACTAAGATGAGAGCACCGCCAGCATTCAAAAGTGACCAAAACATCAGCCAGGAAGCATAGGAACTGAGAAGTGGTCTGTGGTCACCACCTGCAGAATCACTCCTTTTTTGGGGGTGTCTTGCTAATTGCCTATAATTTCCACCTTTTGTCTATTCCATTTGCACAACAGCATGTGAAATTTATTGTCAATCAGTGTTGCTTCCTAAGTGGACAGTTTGATTTCACAGAAGTGTGATTGACTTGGAGTTACATTGTGTTGTTTAAGTGTTCCCTTTATTTTTTGAGCAGTGTGTTTCTGAGTTACCAAACATTTCTGACCCCAACATTCTACTCAAACGAGGGGTGTATTCACTACACTCTTAGGAAAAAACGGTGCTATCTACAACCTAAAAAGGCTCTTCGGCTGTCCCCATAAGACAACCCGTTGAAGAACCCTTTTGGTTCTAGGTAGAACCCTTTTGGTTCCAGGTAGAACCCTTTAGAGCCCCAAAGGGTTCTACCTGGAACCAGAAAGGGTTATCCTATGGAGACAGCCGAAGAGCCCGTTTGGAACCATTTTTTTTATAAGAGTGTAGGAACCAAAGAGACCTAKCTGAATTTGTCCAAAAKGTTTTCCGTTGCAAAAACGTTTTTATAGTGTGAAACGTTTTGCAACGGTGTGCGGCTAATGAATACACTCCAGCAAGTGACTATGTGTGTGGCTAGGCAGTGACRGRCTATACACATCTCAAGGAACCATGGAACTTTGTGGGTTACACATTTAATACACTTTTTTTCATCCCAGGGGGGCATTTATTGCTGGTAGGCACAGGATATATTAAAATACAGTAATATACCCAGCAAGACAATACAGTCAAACAGCAATACAGTGAAATATTAAACAGTAGTACAGCCCATTAAATAGTCCATAGTCCGATACTAAAAAGGAGTTAAAAAGTCACCCAATTAGCGTAAAAAAAAACCAGTCTGAATATCATTCTATTTTACAGGGAGAAAGGCAGCAGGACATAGCTTCAAACCTCTGACATGAGAGGATCCTGATTAGTCTTCTGGTTGAAGATCAGAAGTGGAAAAGTGKTAATTTGATAAAAGTCCTCATTTGATCAATTGGACTTCTGATATATTTCCTAATTTGGGGAAAAAACTGTTTCTTTCTTTAGATGTCTGGTCCTGATGTCTGGTCCCTTAGACTACAGTACAGGCAGAGGGAACACATCTAACAAGTCTAATTAATGAAGGGGAAGGATAAAAGTGGTGCACACTACTGAGTTTTCCTTCATGTCTAATGCACTCTGGGGGGGAACTTTTCTGTTGGAGACTTTACCAGCTCTACAATCTGACTTTGCCACTTTTCTTCAGCCTTTGTGTTGACTCAAACTTTGATTTATTCTCAGCAGCAGATGGTGTCTTGTAGGGATATCAATGCTAAATACTTTAGTACTCACTCCCTGTTAGTACTAGGGACAGATCGAAATTTACTGGGGGAGGGGTGGTCCAAAATAGGGAAGAGTTGTCAAACTTTCTTCTTTTTCTTTTGGGGAGAGGTCGTGTTTGTTTTGGGACACAGGGAGGGTGTGTGTTTGTTTTTGGTGGACACAGGGAGGGTGTGTGTTTGTTTTGGTGGACACAGGGAGGGTGTGTGTTTGTTTTGGTGGACACAGGAGGGTAGGTGTTTGTTTTGGTGGACACAGGAGGGTGTGTGTTTGTTTTGGTGGACACAGGGAGGGTATGTGTTTGTTTTGGTGGACACAGGGAGGGTATGTGTTTGTTTTGGTGGACACAGGGAGGGTATGTGTTTGTTTTGGTGGACACAGGGAGGGTATGTGTTTTGTTTGGTGGACACAGGGAGGGTATGTGTTTGTTTTGGTGGACACAGGGAGGGTATGTGTTTGTTTTGGTGGACACAGGGAGGGTATGTGTTTGTTTTGGTGGACACAGGGAGGGTATGTGTTTGTTTTGGTGGACACAGGGAGGGTATGTGTTTGTTTTGGTGGACACAGGGAGGGTAGTGTTTGTTTTTGGTGGACACAGGGAGGGTATGTGTTTGTTTTGGTGGACACAGGGAGGGTAGGTGTTTGTTTTGGTGGACACGGGGAGGGTATGTGTTTGGTTTTGGTGGAACACAGGGGAGGGGTCAGTGATTTTTTTTGGTGACACAGGGAGGGTATGGTTGGTTTGTTTGCGTGACACAGGGAGGGTAATGTGTTTGTCTTGGTGGACACAGGGAGGATAGTGTTGTTTGGTGGGACACGGGAGGTTGTGTTGTCTTGGTGGACACTACAGGAGGCGTAGTGAGTGTTGTTTTGGTGGACACAGGAGGGAGTATGTTTTGTATTTGGTGGACACGGAGGGAGGTTGTTTGTGAAAAGGAGGTATTGTTTTTGGTGGACCACGGGAGGGTAGTGAGTTTGTTTTGGTGGACACAGGGAGGGTATGTGTTGTTTTGGTGGACACAGGAGGAGGGTTATGTGTGTTTTGGTGGACACTACGGGAGCGGGTATTGGGTTCTGTTCTTGGTGGACACAGGGCGGTATGTGTTTGTTTGGTGGCACAGGGAAGGGTAGTGAGTTTGTTTTGGTGGATCACGGGAGGGTAGGTGTCTTGTTTTGGTGGACACGCAGGGAGGGTATGTGTTTGTTTTTGCGTGGGACACAGCGAGGTAGCTAGTTTGTGTTTTGGTGACACAGGGAGGATAGTGATTACAGCGGAGTGAGTGGTTTGTTTTTTGGTGGACACAGGAGGGTATGTAGTTGTTTTGGTGGAACAGCGGGATGGGTAGTGTTTTGTTTTGGTGGACACAGAGGAGGGTATGTGTTTTGTTTTGGTGGACACAGGGAGGGTATGTGTTTGTTTTTGGTGGACACGAGGGCAGGATTGTTGTTTGTTTTGGGTGGACACAGGAGGGTAGTGAGTTTGTTTTGGTGGACACAGGAGGTATGTGTGTGTTTGTTTTTGGTGGACACAGGGAGGGTATGTGTTTGTTTTGGTGGACACAGGGAGGGTATGTGTTTGTTTTGGTGGGACACGGCGAGGGTATGTGTTTGTTTGGTGGACACTAGGGAGGGTAATGTGTTTGTTTTGGTGACACACGGGAGGTATGTGTTTTGTTTTGGTGGTACACGGGAGGGTAGTGTGTTTGGTTTTGGGTGGACACAGGGAGGTATGTGTTTGTTTTTGGTTGGACCCACAGAGGTAGTAGTGTTGGCAGGGACGCGATATGATGGCTCTTGTTTTGGTGACACAGGGAGGGTAGGTTTCGCTCTATGGTAGAGACACAGGGGAGGGTAATGTGTTTGTTTTGGGGACCACAGGGAGGGTAGTGAGTTTGTTTTGGTGGGACACAGGGAGGGTCATGGTTTTTTTGGTGCGACACAGGGAGGGTTGTGTTTGTTTGGGGACACAGGGAGGGTATGTGTTTAGTTTGGTGGACACAGGAGGGTATGTGTTGTTTTGTGGACACAGGGAGGGTGTGTGTTTGTTTTGGTGGACACAGGGAGGGTGGTGGTTTGTTTTGGTGACACAGGGAGGGTTAGTGGTTGTTTTGGTGGACACAGGGAGGGTAGTTTTGTTTTGGTGACACAGGAGGGTAGTGTTTGTTTTGGTGGACACAGGGAGGGTATGTTTGTTTTGGTGGACACAGGGGGTATGTGTTTGTTTTGGTGGACACAGGGAGGTATGTGTTTGTTTTGGTGGACACAGGGAGGGTATGTGTTTGTTTTGGTGGACACAGGAGGGTATGTGTTTGTTTTGGTGGACACAGGGAGGGTATGTGTTTGTTTTGGTGGACACAGGGAGGTATGTGTTTGTTTTGGTGGACACAGGGAGGGTATGTGTTTGTTTTGGTGGACACAGGGAGGGTATGTGTTTGTTTTGGTGGACACAGGGAGGGTAGGTGTTTGTTTTTGGTGGACACAGGGAGGGTATGTGTTTGTTTTGGTGGACACAGGAGAGGGTAGTGTGTTTATTTCCCTGGTTTCATTCAACTCTTCTGCTTCGTATTTTCCCTATAAACAATGGCTTGACTTACTTTTGATATGAACCTTGTAATAGCGTTTAGAAATGTTGGTGAAGGTTTGGTGTGGCTCTTATTATTAAGCTGTAAAACTGCTGGCAGGCCTATGATACGACGGCAGTGGGCCCCGGAGCTACAAATTACTTTCAGCGGTTGAACTGAGGAAGGACTGTTTCAGGCCTTTTACCAGAGTTACTTCCTATAATCTAACAATATAAATGCTTATTTTTATACCAAAATATTTGGATAAGAAAATGTAAGAATTACCGTACCTTCTATACGTCTATATCTGTTATGGCACACAACAGTAGCTATCTGACATAAAGAAATAGGTGTCGCTGTTCGTAGCATGCCCACGGGATTAATATCTCTATCTCTTCTGGGGTATCGGACCAAGGGTCTCTGCCTTTTCTCAAATGTATTATTGACCAGTATGAATATCATTACAGTGGAACAGCTAAGCCTACAGGCCTATACATACACGTCCTGAACATTTAGTGGTACATAATCAGCTGAACCGTGAGGTGGACAGTTATTGTTTTAGGTAAGTAGGCCTATAAAGGCTATAAAGTTTGCATAATGCATACACATCGTAAACACAGCAAAAGTGCTTGTTTTTTGGTAATTTGTTCTAGGTTGTTTTTTAAGGACATGTAAATGAGGCTCATTTTGGCCAATATCCATTTGTTGTATTGATGTTGCTTTGATGCGCCCCCAGGTTGGATCTGAATTGCCATATGGATGACCATATGGATGAACCCATAAGCTATGACCAATATGGATTTGACCATATGGATGACCATAAGGAATGACATATTGGATGACCTAAGGCATGGACCATATGGATGACCAAAGGATGACCATAAGGCATGACCATGTGGATGACCATAAGGAACCATATGGATTGACCATATTGGATGACCAATAAGATGACCATATGGAATGAACCATTAAGGATGACATATGGGATGACCATAAGATGACCATAAGGATGACCATTAAGGATGACCATATGGATGACCATATTGGCATGAAACCATATGGATGACCATAAAGGATGACCATATGATGACCATAAGGTAATGACCATATGGATGACCATAAGGATGGACCATAAGGATGACCATTAGGATGAACCATAAAGGATGACCATTAAGGATGACCATAAGGATGACCATAAGGATGACCAGTATGGATGACCATAAGGACATGACCATGTGGATGACCATAAGGGATGACCATATGGATGACCATAAGGATGACCATATGGATGACCCCCATATGGATGACCATAAGGATGACCATATGGATGACCATAAGGATGACCATATGGATACCATTAAGGATGGACGCATAAGGGATGACCATTATGGATGACCCATAGATGACCATATGGAATGACCATAAGGATGGGACCATAGGGATGACCATGTGGATGACCATAAGGTATGACCATATGGATGACCATAAGGATGACCATAAGGATGACCATAAGGATGACCATAAGGATGACCATATGGATGACCATATGGATGACCATATGGATGACCATAAGGATGACCATAAGGACGACCATATGGATGACCAMAWGGATGACCATAAGGATGACCATAAGGATGACCATAAGGATGACCATAWGGATGACCATATGGATGACCATATGCCTTAAAGGAAACTCTGAAATGGCACATTGTTGTTATGAAGATTTTTTAATATTCACATGAAAATCGGTGGCCAATAGGATGGAAACCTAGCTATAGACACCCTGAAGACTCTGGCAAGTGCACTAGTCCAGTGTCACTTTGATTATGCTGCACGTCATGGTTCACCAGCAGCCACAAACATCTAAAGATTAAGCTACCAGTCAAACCAGCTTGTAAGAATCGTATGTCACGTTCCTGACCTTATTTCCTTTGTTTTGTCTTTGTTTAGTTGGTCAGGACGTGAGCTGGGTGGGCATTCTATGTTATGTGTTTCTATGTTGGGTTCATTTTCAATTAGCCTGATATGGTTCTCAATCAGGGGCAGGTGTTTTACGTTTCCTCTGATTGAGAACCATATTAAGGTAGGCTGTTCTCACTGTTTGTTTGTGGGTGATTGTTGCTGTGTCTGTGTTTGTTCGCCACACGGTACTGTTACGTTTCGTTCGTTTGTTTGTTCCTGTTCGTGCGTTCATTTTTATATGTTCTCAAGTTCAGGTCTGTTCACGTCGTTTATTGTTTTGTAGTTTGTTTAAGTGTTTTTCCGTCTTCGTTTAATAAACTATAAGTATGTATTCAAACCACGCTGCATATTGGTCCGATCCTTCTCGCCTCTCCTCGTCCGATGAGGAGGACGAAATAGACAATCGTTACATTGTACTTAAACTCCCCCCTCGTACTCATCTGGAGGTTGAGCATTTTTTCATCTCTATCTCTGTAATGTGTCTGTATCTCTGTAATGTGTCTCTATCTCTGTAATTGTATATGTTTTTTAAACTTTTTTTTTAACTATGGAAATAAGTTCCTGACTTTATTGTACAATTCCGGTCTATATATGTATTTTTTTTATCTAACAAATAANGTCTATATATGTATTTTTTTTATCTAACAAATAAAATCAATCAATTCAAACTGTGCAGCGGTCAATTGATGAATGGAAAGAGACACCTGTTACAAAACACAAGAAAGTTGAATGACATTTAGAGATTGCCAAGCCAAGCCGTCGATACTGGGTAAACCTACAAGGTCAAGATTGACGTAGTCTATTTATTGTAGCGTTGAAAACGCAAACATCCACGAATAGCACAGAGTGCCTACCTACAGACTTGATATCATTGGCCACTTTAATAAATAGAACACTAGTCACTTTAATAATGCCACTTTAAGAATGTTTACATATCTCGGATAACTCATCTCATACGTACTGTATCCTTCACTATCTATTCTTTACTATCTATTGCATCTTAGCCTCTCTGTCACTGCTCATCCATATATTTTATACTTATATATTCTCATCCCATTCCTTTACTAGATTGTGTGTATTAGGTTTTGTTGTGGAATTTGTTAGATATTAGTTTTTTTTGTGGAATTGTTAGATATTACTTGTTAGATACTGCTGCACTGTCGGATCTAGAAGCACAAGCATTTCGCTACACTCACAATAACATCTGCTAACCATGTGTATGTGACCAATAAGATTTGATTTGAAGTGCCCGACGTCAGTATGCTTTGTTTATTGGTTGTGTAGTGCACTGGCACAGAAACCTGTTGGTGGAAAATTCATTGCATATATTTTATATGATTATAAATATGGCATCAAAATGTTGAAAAACGGATTTCCCCAGAGCTGATCATTGTCGGCAGCCGTCTCTGATGGTTGTGTAATGAAACAGGCAGGTAGAGTGAGCTCGTCTGTGGTGGTCGGCGAACCCTCAACCTAGCCGTATGTGGTATTGACTGTGCCACAAAAGCATGCTGAAGTGGCAAAATCGATATCCACGTTTATAAACACAGGGTCGCTACCGTTAGTGTTATTTGTGGTCGTAAACCATATTTTGAGTTAATTCTATGAGGAGGGAAGGTGTTCATTTTATTTTATAGTACAAGGGGAGGGTCATGTGGAACTTTTTGTAACTTTGGGGAGGGGGGTGCTTTTTTTATGACACCGTAAATTGTCAATTTTAATCTGTCCCTTAGTACTCACTACCTGTTACTACTCACTACCCYTTAGTACTCACTACCTGTTACTACTCACTACCTGTTAGCCTACTCCACTACCTGTTAGTACTCACTCCCTGTTAGTACTCACTACTTTTAGTACTCACTACCTGTTAGTACTCACTTCCTGTTACCACTCCACCTGTTAGTACTCACTCCCAGTTAGTACTCACTACCTGATAGTACTCCACTAACTCTTAGTACTCACTACCTGTTTACCACTCACAACCTGTTAGTACTCACTCCCAGTTAGGACTCACTACCTGTTAGTACATCACTACTGTTAGTGCTCACTACCCTTAGTTACTTCACTTACCTGTAGTAAATCCACTCCTTTATACTCACTACTGTTACTCCTCGTAGACTCACTCGTTAGTATCCACTACATGTTAGTAGCTCACTACCTGTTTAGTACTTCACTACCTGTCATAATACTTCTGTTAGCTCTCACTCCTTGTAGTTACTCACTCTCCCAGTTATACTCCACTCACCTGTTTAGTACCTCACTCCCAGTTAGTACTCAACTTTACCTCTGTAGTACACTCCACTTCCTTGTTAGTAATACTGTTCACTAACTGTTAGGTACTCCCACTTTTACACTCACTCCTGTCAGACTCACCTTAACTGTTAGTACTCAACAACCTGCTTAGCCACACTCACACATCCCAGTTCAGTACATCACTAACCCTGTCGTAATCACTAACTGTTAGTGCCTCAACTAATGCGTTTACACCTTCCCCTTCTGTTAAATAATACAGCACTCCCTGTTAAAGTAAGTACAACGAACCTAAACCTGTTAAGCAGGCTCCAAACATCCACTTGAGTTAGTAAACTCACTACCTGTCTTGGCACTCACTACCTTGTATGAGCCTACATTACTCAACCTGTGTAGCTACTACGACTCCTCTGTTAGTGACTCACCACGACCTGGTAATCACCTCCTCCTTGTTATACTCACTCCCTGGTAATACTCTCTCCTTGTTAGTACTCACTCCCTGTTAGTACTCACTCCTTGTTAGTACTCACTACCTGTTTGCACTCACTCCTTGTTAGTACTTACTACCTGTTAGTACTGACTCCTTGTTAGTACTCACTCCCTGATAGTACGCACTGCTTGTTAGTACTCACTACCTGTTAGTACTCACTCCCTGTTAGTACGCACTGCTTGTTAGTACTCACTCCCTGTTAGTACTCACTGCTTGTTAGTGCTCACTCCCTGTTAGTGGTACATGTTTTCATTCCATTACATCAGGTATCTCTGGACAAGGTTGAGGAATTGAACTTTCAGTTTACTTCTTGAATAGGAATGGACACCAAAGTCCATGGTAGTCCATACTGTATAGCGTATAATTGTATGGGTTATTTGACATTCCAATTTCATGTACAAATCTATCTAATTGACATCCCCCTCCCCCACCCTCCCCTACAGTATGAATTCAAATTGAAGAACATGAAGAAGAAGAAAGTCAACATCATTGTGTCTGCCGATGGTGTAAGGGTGGTTTTGAGAAAAAAGAAAAAGGTAAGGCCCCTTCGACAGATGACACCCCGATGAAGACAGAATGTCAAAACGTTAGGAATTATTCTATCATTGTATTGGAGACTTTTTCTTAGTCCCCTTCAATTTACATTGTATGAGTTTGGCTGTCTTGTGTAATGTCCATAATGCACACTAACATCAATTATCATATTACACTGAAGTCAATGATACATACAGTACATTCGGAAAGTATTCAGACCCCTTGACTTTTTCACATTTTGTTACGTTACAGCCATATTCTAAAATGGATTAAATAAAAAAATATGTATTCAGCAATCTACACACAATACCCAACAATGACAAAGCAAAAACAGGTTTTTAGAATTGTTTGCAGAAATACCTTATTTACATAAGTATCAGACCCTTTGCTATGAGACTCAAAATTGAGCTGAGGTCCATCCTGTTTCCATTGATCATCCTTGAGATGTTTCTACAACTCGATTGGAGTCCACTTTTGGTCAATTCAATTGATTAGACATGATTTGAAAGGCACACACCTGTCTATAGAAAGTCCCAAAGTTGACAGTGCATGTCAGAGCAAAAACCAAGCCATGAGGTCAAAGGAATTGTCCGTAGAGCTCCGAGACAGGATTGTGGCACAGATCTGGAGAAAGGTACCAAAAACTTTCTGCAGTATTTAAGGTCCCCAAGAACACAGTGGCATCCATCATTCTTAAATGGAAGAAGTTTGGAACCACCAAAACTCTTCCTAGAGCTGGCCGCCCGGCCAAACTGAGCAATCGTGGGAGATTGGGAGGTGACCAAGAAACCGATGGTCACTGACAGAGCTCCAGAGTTCCTCTGTGGAGATGGGAGAAACTTCCAGAAGGACAACCATCTCTGCAGCACTCCACCAATCAGGCCTTTATGGTAGAGTGGCCAGATGGAAGCCACTCCTCAGTKAAAGGCACATGACAGCCCGCTTGGAGTATGCCAAAATGCACATAAATGACTCTCAGACCATGAAAAACAAGATTCTCTGGTTTGAGGAAACCAAGATTGAACTCTTTGGCCTGAATGCCAAGCGTCACGTCTGGAGGAACAGAGAGATCCTTGATGAAAACCTGTTCCAGAGCGCTCAGGACCTCAGCCTAGGGCGAAGTTTCACCTTCCAGCATGACAACGACACTAAGCACACAGCCAAGACAACACAGGAGTCGCTTCGGGACAAGTGTGGGGTGGCAGGTAGCCTAGTGGTTAGAGCATTGGGGCGCTAACCGAAAGGTTGCTAGATGGAATCCCCGAGCTGACAAGGTAAAGATCTGTCGTTCTGCCCCTGAGCAAGGCAGCTAATCCACTGTTCCTAGGCCGTCATTGTAAATAAGAATTTGCTCTTAACTGACTTGCCTAGCTAAAAAAAAAAAGTATGTCTCTCCATGTCCTTGAATGGCCCAGACTTGAACCTGATTGAACATCTCTGGAGAGACATGAAAATAGCTGTGCAGCGACGCTCCACATCCAACCTGACAGAGCTTGAGAGGATCTGCAGAGAAGAATGGGAGAAACTCCCCAAATACAGTTGCACCAATCTTATACCCAAGAAGACTCAAGGCTGTAATCGCTGGCAAAGGTGCTTCAACAAGGTACTGAGTAAAGGGTCTGAATACTTACTGTATGTAAATGGTATATCTCAGGGTATTTTTTTATATACATTTCTAAAAACCTGTTTTTGCATTGTCATTATGGGGTATTGTGTGCAGATTGATGAGGGGGAAAAAACAATTTAATTAATTTTGGAATAAGGCTGTAACGTAAACAAAATGTGGAAATAGTGAAGGAGTCTGAATACTTTCCGAATGCACTGTACATCTKGTTTCCGCGTGTTATATGTTTTCAACAGTGTGAAGTGTGTAACTGTTCCTTCCAGGGCCAAAAGAAAAAAAGTCATTTAAAAATGTATCCTGAAATGTAAAAATACAGTTTTCTGATCAACATTCTTTGCATATGGAGGCGGAATGGCTTATGGATGCGGAATGTGTTGATTTGCCAAAAGATGGAATGCCATAGCTCTCTGTCCTTCACGGAAGCTGCAAGGTCCTCCATATTGAGTGTCTGCAGTTGGAAAAAAGTTGAAGTCCATATTTATTTTAGGTGAAACACTTCATAAATCTGTCCCTAAGTCATACGTCATAGCAGTGAATTGCAGCATTGTGTTGTTCTCTGGTTGTCTTCCAGAGGAAAGAGTGGTCATGGGATGACAACACAGTCATGATAACACAAGACCCCATCTATAGGTAAGGGAATGTCAAAGTGTCCTCAAACATACACACTCTTTTTAAAAGTCCAATGCAGCCATTTTTTTAAATCTCAATATCAAATCCTTTCTGGGTAATAATGAAGTACCTTACTGAGATTGTTTTCAATTAAAATGGTCAAAAAAGAGAGGCTGGGAAGTCTCTTTCCTATTGGTCTATTACCTAATTTATAGGCGGTCTTTATCATAATTTTCACAATTTCATAGTATTATTCCAACCCCACAGTGTGGAAAAGAAAGATATATAACACACAGGAAAATCATGTTTTTCACTGCACTGAGCCTTGAACATTTTTTGGGGGGTATATTAATACATTGATGACTTTTGGTTGAGTAGTTAAACGCTCAGTAAGGTCAAAATTCAGTTTTATTGATGAAACTAACACTGTAAAAGTATGAAAATGTCATCAGTGTTATTTCCTAGTAGAAAATACTATATTTTGGGAGGGGGGGTACATTTTACCACATTTTCATGATATCCAATTGGTAGTTACAGTCTTGTCCCATCGCTCCAACTCCCGTACGGACTCGGGAGAGGCGAAGGTCGAGAGTCATGCGTCCTCCGAAACATGACCCTAACAAGTCGCACTGCTTGCTTAACCCCGAAGCCAGACACACCAATGTGTCAATGAAAACATTGTATAGCCTGCGACCGATGTCAGCATGCATGCACCCGGCCGCCACAAGAAGTCGCTAGAGTGCGACGGGACAAGGATACCCCAGCCAGCCAGCCAAACCCTCCCCTAACCCAGACAACGCTGGGCCAATGGTGCGCCACCTCATCGGTCTCCCGGTCACATGATTGAACCCAGATCTGTAGTGATGCCTTAGACCGCTGCGCCACACGGGAGGCCCCTGAAAATACAATCTACATAGGACGTTCTAATCAACAGCTTGCATGGGSGGAAGATTTTGGCTTGCCAGGTGACATCACCAGGCAGTAAATTGGTTAGTAGACCAATAACCAAGAGAGTAACAGCTAGTTTCCAGTTTTCCCCTTCCCCACTCAGACCACTCCCAGACAGTCCCAGCAAAATTATTTATRGAGAAATAGTTTTTGCTAAAAAGCTAATTTTGTGAATTTTAATGGAAAACTATTACAGTAAGTTACTTAATTATTACAGAGAAATGATTTGATATTGATATAAAATGGCTGCATTGGGCCTTTAAAAGTGAAATCAATCAAATTCTCATTATCAAGACATTTTCCCCATCTCATTTAGGATTTTCTATGTGTCACATGACGCCCAGGAATTGAAGATCTTCAGTTACATTGCGAGAGATGGACAGAGCAACATGTTCCGTTGTAATGTCTTCAAATCCAAGAGGAAGGTAAGACCTTAGAGATCCTGTAATTCTACAGTGTCTTCAGAAAGTATTCACACTGCCTTGACATTTTGTTGTGTTACAAAGTGGGATTAACATTTATTTAATTGCCATTTTGTGTCAACGATCTACATAAAATACTCTGTAATGTCAAAGTGGAAGAAAAATTATAAGAAAAATTATAACTTTTGTAAAACATTTATGAAAAATAAAACACTAATATACAGTGTCTTGATTATATAAGTATTCAACCCCTTGAGTCAATACATGTTAGAATCACCTTTGGCGGCTGTGAGTCTTTCTAAGAGCTTTGTACACCTAAACCCAGCAAAAAAAGAAATGTCCCTTTATCAGGGCCCTGTCTTTCAAAGATAATTCATAAAAATCCAAATAACTTCACAGATCTTCATTGTAAAAGGTTTAAACACGGTTTCCCATGCTTTTTCAAKGAACCATAAACAATTAATGAACATGCACCTGTGGAACGGTCATTAAGACACTAACAGCTTACAGACGGTAGGCAATTAAGGTCACAGTTATGAAAACTTAGGACACTAAAGAGGCCTTTCTACTGACTCTGGAAATCCCCAAATCATCTGCGTGAGCGTGCTGCAAGGAGGCATGAGGACTGCAGATGTGGCCAGGGCAATAAATTGCCATGTCCGTACTGTGAGACGCCTAAGACAGCGTTACAGGGAGACAGGACGGACAGCTGATCGTCCTCGCAGTGGCAGACCACACAACACCTGCACAGGATCGGTACATCCAAACATCACACCTGCGGGACAGGTACAGGATGGCAACAACAACTGCTCGAGTTACCAGGAATGCACAATCCCTCCATCAGTGCTCAGACTGTCCACAATAGGCTGAGAGAGGCTGGACTGAGGGCTTGTAAGCCTGTTGTAAGGCAGGTCCTCACCACTGGCAACATCACCTATGGGCACAAACCCACCGTCGCTGGGCCAGACAGGACTGGCAAAAAGTGCTCTTCACTGACGAGTCACGGTTTTGTCTCACCAGGGGTGATGGTTGGATTCGCGTTAATCGTTGAAGAAATGAGCATTACACCGAGGCCTGTACTCTGGAGCGGGATCGATTTGGAAGTGGATGGTCCTTCATGGTCTGGGGCGGTGTGTCACCGCATCATCGGACTGAGCTTGTTGTCATTGCAGGCAATCTCAACGCTGTGCGTTACAGGGAAGACATCCTCCTCCCTCATGTGGTACCCTTCCTGCAGGCTCATCCTGATGTGACCCTCCAGCATGACAATGCCACCAGCCATACTGCTCGTTCTGTGCGTGATTTCCTGCAAGACAGGAGTGTCAGTGCCATGGCCAACGAAAAGCCCGGATCTCAATCCCATTGAGCACGTCTGGGACCTGTTGGATCGGAGGATGATGGCTAGGGCCATTCCCCCCAGAAATGTCCGGGGACTTGAGGTGCCTTGGTGGAAGAGTGGGGTAACATCTCACAGCAAGAACTGGCAAATCTGCTGCAGTCCATGAAGAGGAGATGCACTGCAGTACTTAATGCAGCTGGTGGCCACACCAGATACTGACTGTTACTTTTGATTTTGACCCCCACTTTGTTCAGGGACACATTATTCAATTTCTGTTAGTCACATGTCTGTGGAACTTGTTCAGTTTATGTCTCAGTTGTTGAATCTTGCTATGTTCATACAAATATTTACACATATTAAGTTTGCTGAAAATAATTATATAAGTATTATGTCAACTATCCGTAAGTATTAGTACGGATAGTTGACAGTGAGGGGACGTTTCTTTTTTTGCTGAGTTTAGATTGTACAATTTTTGCACATTATTTCTTTAAAAAAAAATCAAGCTCTGTCAAGTTGGTTGTTGATCATTGCTAGACAGCCATTTTCAAGTCTTGCCACAGATTTTCAAGCCGATTTAAATCAAAACTGTAACAAGTAGGCCACTCAGGAACATTCAATGTCGTCTTGGTAATCAACTCCAGTGTATATTTGGCCTTGTATTTTAGGTTATTGTCCTGCTGAAAGGTGAATATGTCTCCCAGTGTCTGTTGGAAAGCAGACTTAACCAAGTTTTCCTCTAGGATTTTGCCTTTGCTAAGCTCTATTCTGTTTATTTTTATCATAAAAATCTCCCTAGTCSTTGCCGATAACAAGAATACCCATAACATGATGCAGCCACCACCATTCTTGAAAATATGAAGAGTGGTACTTAGAGATGTGTTGTGTTAGATTTGCCCCAAGCATAATGCTTTGTATTCAGGACAAAAAGTTCATTTCTTTGCCACATTTTTTGAAGATTTACTTTAATGGCTAATTGCAAATAGGATGCATATCTTGGAGTATTTGTATTCTGTACAGACTTCCTTCTTTTCACTCTGTCAATTAAGTTAGTATTGTGGAGTAACTACAATGTTGCTGATCCATCCTCAGTTTTCTCCTATCACAGCCATTAAACCCTGTAACTGGTTTAAAGTCACCATTGGCCACATGGTGAAATCCCTGAGTGGTTTCCTTCCTCTCCGGCAACTGAGTTAGGTAGGACGCCTGTATCTTTGTAGTGACTGGGTGTATTGATACACCATCCATAGTGTAATTAATAACTTCACCGTGCTCAAAGGGATATTCAATGGCTGCTTTTTTATTTTTACCCATCTATCAATAGGTGCCCTTCTTTGCAGGGAATTGGAAAACCTCCCTGGTCTTTGTGGTTGAATCTGTGTTTGAGATTCACTGCTRGACTGAGGGATCTTACAGATAATTGTATGTGTGAGGTACAGAGATGAGGTAGTCATTCAAAAATCATGTTAAAAACACWATTATTGCACACAGAGTGAGTCAATGCAACTTATTATATGACTTGTTAAGCACATTTTTACTCCTGAACTTATTTAGGCTTGCCATAACAAAGGGGTTGAATACTTATTGGCTCAAGACATTTCAGTTTTAAATTGTTCATTCATTTGTAAACATTTATAAAAACATAATTCCCCTTTGTGTGTAGGCCAGTGACAAAAACATCWAAATTTAATCGATTTTAAATTCAGGCTGTAACAAAAAATGTGGAAAAAGTCAAGGGGTGTGAATACTTTCTATATATCTTCTATGTAATTCTATGGTTAAAACAGTGTGTATCGCTGTGGGAGTGGGCTGGGTATGAGATGTAAATTATCCACAGGATCCAGATCAGTGGCATATAATCAGTGGTATATAATCAGTGGTATATACTCCGTGGTATATAATCAGTGGTATATAATCCGTGGTATATAATCCGTCGTACATAATCCATGGTATATAATCTGTGGTATATAATCAGTGGTATATAATCCGTGGTATATAATCCGTGGCATAGAATATGTGGTATATAATCCGTGTATATAATCCGTGGTATATAATCCTTGGTAAATAATCCATGTTATATAATCAGTGGTATATAATCCGTGGTATATAATCTGTGGTATATAATCCGTGGAATTTGATCCGTGGTATATAATCTGTGGTGTATAATCCGTGGTATATAATCTGTGGTATATAATCCGTGGTATATAATCCGTGGTACATAATCCGTGGTATATAATCTGTGGTATATAATCAGTGGTATATAATCCGTGGTATATAATCCGTGGCATAGAATACGTGGTATATAATCCATGGTATGTAATCAGTGGTATATAATCTGTGGTATATAATCTGTGGTATATAATCTGTGGTATATAATCTGTGGTATATAATCCGTGGTATTTGATCCGTGGTATATAATCTGTGGTGTATAATCCGTTTATCTCTACAGGGTATCAGATATGTGGCAGCAGCTGCTTAGGGAAGGGGGCTAGGTATAGGGACTGTGCCATGATGCATTAAAGGAGCCTTGGGACTCTTGGATCAATAGAGAGCTTTGTCTATACACACACACACACACACACACACATTGTCTCATCTACAAGATCACAGTTGCACACAGTACACACATCTGATGACTTTCAACTCTGCACGATAGAAAAATGCTCGTAGAAAAGAATGGCACGTGACTACCCCATAGCTGCATATCAAACAGCGGAAATGTTCTTCATTACAAAAGCCTGGATAACAACCCTTCCAGTGAGGTTGACTCCCATCCCTTCACCATGGATACCAGGCATGTACCGTTGACAGTGACTGATTGAAGCAGCATACTAATTTGTCCCAAATGACACCCTATTTCCTATTGGCCCTGGTCAAAAGTAGGGCACTACYTAGGGATGCAGTCAGAGTGAAAGAGGCTTTTAATTCTGACATTTGCAACCTGTACCACCTGCGATCTGTACCAGAAAGTAAAGACACAGGATGTAATCCCCTATATGGTGTAGTCATGCTTCTCAGATGCCTCCAGCCCTGAACCTCTTATCTCGGACTTCCAGATCAAACTTTGTCCAGAGGAGTGGCGGGTAAACTGCTGATACTGGGTTTGGTAACCATGGCTCCCATTGATCACTGTTGGGTTGATAGAATCCTGAAATTACTAAATTGGCCTTGTGGTCCAGATGGTTATTTTTTCGAGAGCAGTGCTAGTATCTCAAAGGTCGTGAGTTCACTTCCGGTTGGGCCATGTAAAAGGAAAATTAGTGGTGATCTTTTTGGATTGAGGCATCTACTGGAAATAGCCCAAATGATCGTCATACGGTACAGTATGGTACTTACTATACATAGGTAACACAGAATATCATAAACATATAACGATGGTTATTATTGCTGCGCCATAGGAGCACACCGTCTCACACACACAACACTTGCCCTGTGCTTACCGACACACAGTAGTGATTGACAGCCTTGTGGCAGCATTCCTCCACAGTATGAATGTGAGGCATTTTATAAGCACCTTGTCAATGTGCCGCTGAGTACCCAAGACAACCCACCTTCGGGCCTTGTGGCATTATCGCTCTAAGGGCAAGAATGTATAACGTTGGAAAAATTGAATTATTTTGGCTATATAATCAATGGATTTTTGAGTTCGTTGTGCCTTGTAGGGTCTAAAGGAAAAGCTTGAGATCCTACGGCTCTGGAATGAACCAATCCATTACAACGACAGCATGTACCTACTGAATTACTGTGCCGTCAAAACCTCTCTTCCCTCCTTTTGTTGTCCTCTCTCTCCCCCGTCTCTCTCTCCCTCCCTCCTCTGTCTCCCCCCCCCTCCCCTGTCTCTTCCCCTCCCTCCCTCCCTCCCTATCTCTCCCCCTCCCTCCCTCACCATCTCTCCCCCTCCCTCCATCCGACTCACCTCCCTCTCCCCTTTTCTTCCACCCCTCACCCCTATAGTCCCAGGCCATGCGCATTGTGCGGACAGTGGGCCAGGCCTTTGACGTGTGCCACCAGCTGACCCTGCAGCAGACAGGGGAGCAGAGCTCTGAGGATGGACTGGACACCAATGCTGCCGACGCAGATGGGGAAGACGCCGTGCCAGGTGTGACTCACTTGCCCATGCACCATACTGTCTTATTACCTTATACCATTTTATTACCCAATACCATCTTATTACCTAGAACCATTTTACTACCTAGAACCATTTTATTACCTAGAACCATCTTATTACCTAGAACCATCTTATTACCTAGAACCATCCTATTACCTAGAGCCATCTTATTACCTAGAGCGATCGTATTACCTAGAACCGCCCTATTACCTAGAGCCATCTTATTACCTGGAACCATTTTATTACCTAGAACCGTCCTATTACCTAGATCCATCTTATTACCTGGAACCATCTTATTACCTAGAACCGTCCTATTACCTAGATCCATCTTATTACCTAGATCCATCTTATTACCTAGTACTGTCTTATTATCTAGAACCATCTTATTACCTAGAACCATAGTATTACCTAGAACCATCTTAATACCTAGAACCATAATATTACCTAGATCCATCTTATTACCTAGATCCATCTTATTACCTAGTACTGTCTTATTATCTAGAACCATCTTATTACCTAGAAGCATCTTATTACCTAGAACCAGCTTATTACCTAGAACCATATTATTACCTAGAACCATATTATTACCTAGAACCATAGTATTACCTAGATCCATCTTATTACCTAGTACTGTCTTATTATCTAGAACCATCTTATTACCTAGAACCATCTTATTACCTAGATCCATCTTATTACKTAGAACCATCTTATTACCTAGAACCATCTTATTACCTAGTAGCGTCCTATTACCTAGAACCATCTTATTACCTAGAACCATCTTATTACCTAGTAGCGTCCTATTACCTAGAACCATKTTATTACCTAGTACATACTGTTCTATATTTGCACAGTGGGGACATTCTCTTCTGAGACTCAATCAGTTAGAGTGTGACTCTAGAGAGAGTGGAGAGCAGCCAAATTCTGATTCGATGTTTCAAGCGTCTTTGGGTCTGAAAAAATCTCTAAAATACAATTAGTTTGTATAAAAGGAATGGGTTATGTTATACGTTTTTGCTGGTGGTAGTTGGTCCCTATTTTAGTATGTTTATGATTTGTTTTSTCTGTCTCCATCCATCTCTCTCTRTCTCCATCCATCTCTCTCTCCATCCATCTCTCTCCATCCARCTCTCTCATTCAGCCAAGACGAYGTTGGCATTGTCTGATTCGACCGACCTTGAAGCCACCACAGAGGAGAGCATCGACTGTTTGTCATCTGACCTGGACAAGACCAAAAGCCAGGACCTTCTTAGTAAAGATGGGAAGGTACTGTATGACCTGAGTCTTATTCATTACATCACACTGTAACGAAACGTCTTGCAACAGAAAATGTATGTGGACACCTGCTCATCAAACATCTCATTCCAGAATCATGGGCATTCATATGGAGTTGGTCCCCCCTTTGCTGCAGTAACAGCAAACTCTTCTGGGAAGGCTTTCCACTAGATTTTGGAACATTGCTGCAGGGACTTGCTTCGATTCAGCCACAAGAGCATTAGTGTGTTTGGGTACTGATGTTGGTTGATTAGACCTGGCTCGCAGTCGGCGTTCCAATTTATCCCAAAGGTGTTCAATGGGGTTGAGGTCAGGGCTCTGTGCASGCCAGTCAAGTTCTTCCACACCGATCTCAACAAACCATTTCTCGATGGACCTCGCTTTGTGCACGTGGGCATTGTATAAGGGCACAAGGCGAGACCCAAATGCAGAGAAAGGAGGCAAATGATTGAGCTCCGATATTTATTAGAACAAAAGGGGTAGGCAAAAGGCAGGTCGGAGACAGGCGAGAGTTCTTAAAACCAGGAAGACAAGGAAAAAACAGAGACTGGGAAAAATAGGAGCCAGGACAAACGTCAGTTGACTTGGCAAAACAAGATGAACTGGCACAGAGAGACAGGAAACACAGGGATAAATACACRYGGGATAATAAGCGACACCTGGAGGGGGGTGGAGACAAGCACAAGGACAGGTGAAACAGATCAGGGCGTGACACGTTGTCATGCTGAAACATGAAGGGGCCTTCCCCAAATTGTTGCCTCAAAGTTGGAAGCACAGAATCTATAACATCATTGTATTCTGTAGCGTTAAGATTTCCATTCACTGGAACGAAGGGGTCTAGCCTGAACTATGAAAAACAGCCCCAGACCATTATTCCTCCTCCACCAAATTTTACAGTTGTRTCTATGCATTGTGGCAGGTAGCGTTTTCCTGGCATCCACCCAACCCAGATTAGTTCGTTGGACTGCCAGATGGTGAAGTGTGATTCATCACTCCAGAGAATGCGTTTCCACTGCTCCAGAGTCCAATGGCGGCAAGCTTTACACCACTCCAGCCGACGCTTGACATTGCGTATGGTGATCTTAGGCTTGTGTGCGGCTGCTCGGCCTTGGAAARCCATTTCATGAAGCTGCCAACGAACAGTTRTTGTGCTGACATTGCTTCAAGAGGCAGTTTGGAACTCGGTGTTGGAACCGAGGACAGACGATTTTTACGCGCTACGGATTTCAGCACTCGCCAGTCGCGTTCTGTGAGGTTGGGTGGCCTACCACTTCACAGCTGAGTCATTGTTACTCCTAGACGTTTCCACTTCACAATAAAAGCACTTACAGTTTACCGGGGCAGCTCTAGCAGGGCAGAAATTTGACGAACTGACTTGTTGGAAAGGTGACATCCTATGACGGTCCCACGTTGAAGCTTTTTGKAGATTAACAAACACTACTGAAGCATCTAGTGTGGAACTGAGATGTTATCTCCTGTTTGTCGTTATCTTGTGTTTGTTGTCATAAGGTTGAGAAATATTTCATAGGGTGGTGCTGTAATATTAATGTGTTCCTATGTTTTATTGATGAAAACACAGCATGATGCCCTCCAGTGCTCTACTAACCAGTGTCAAGCATCTAGTGTGGAACTGAGATGTTATCTCCTGTTTGTCGTTATCTTGTGTTTGTTGTCATAAGGTTGAGAAATATTTCATAGGGTGGTGCTGTAATATTAATGTGTTCCTATGTTTTATTGATGAAAACACAGCATGATGCCCTCCAGTGCTCTACTAACCAGTGTCA